>NC_056745.1:1078595762-1078863972 GCF_019279795.1 Protopterus annectens
AAGGAGTTTGCATGCATTTATTTTCTTTTTAATTAAGAACTAAAAATGCAAAATAATTAATTTTTGTCATTTTTTAAAACTTGTCTGTATATTTATTCCTCAAAACCCTTGATGGCATAATATATTTTTAAATTGTTACAGTATGCTTTCAAATAGCAAAGATTCAGTAAATTATTGTCACTGTTTTTGTATAAGAAAAACAGGTAGAAGTGTGAATGGAAAACAATTTTACTATGGTTTGTTTTCTTTTCTATTAATGTATAAGTGATTATTTAATAAAAGTGTTTAAAAAAGCATAGGAAGATGTTTCTCCTGGCCTTCAAGCATAGTTTTCTTCTCAAGAATCAGGTACAAAATCAAAATTAATGGGGGATGAAATTACCAAAATAAGGGAGAATTTTTAAATATTACTCTAATTCACTTAAAAGGGCAGCCATGGTGGTTCAGCGGTTAACGTTGTTGCCTCACAGCAAGAGGTTCTCTGGTTCGATCCTCAGCTGGGGTGCCTTCTGTGTGGAGTCTGCATGTCCTCCCTGTAATCGCATGGGTTTCCGCTGGGTGCTCTGGTTTCCTCCCACATCCCAAAGACATGCTGTAGGTGGATTGAACACTCTTAATTGACCGTAGGTGTGAGTGTGTGTTTTTGTGTGTGTGCCTTCTGTGGAAAGTTGGGCGATAGGCTGGCAACTTGACACTGTAAAACTCCACTGTCAATCATGAGCGGACAGGTGATCCACTGTGACAACCCCTAACTGGGAAAAGCCAAAAGAAGAAGACTCTAATTCACTTAAAAAGTAAAAGAAGAACATGGTTTGGATTCAACATTCATTCTCTGTGCAATCAGAAGTATGATGCTGTAATGTCTGGCATTACTGACTGAGTGAAATCCTTAGTGATTTACCAGAAAATCAAACATTTTATGAGAGACAGAGCAAAATTTGAGGCAAAATCAGGGATTCTCTGTAAGCTCACAAACAACTGAGAGGCATGACTTCACGTCCAGAGGTACAAGGTTTGATTTCCCCAGCCTCAATTGCCTAACAGTGTGACTGAGCAAGTCACTTAACCAGACACCACTCCCGGGCTGAGGCTGAAAAAAAAAGTCCATAGATATCAGTGCTCCACCTCGGAAAACACATACAAATAAAATAAATGTACTATACCAAACTCAGAATACAGTTTAGGTATGAAAAAGTATAACTTAGTTAACTGATCTGAATGAAGAAAGATATAGGTGTTCTAAAAGTACGTGAGACCCAAGTGCTTGAAACTACTGTATCAAAGCCAGGGACATGGGCATTTTATAGCTTGGGTTGGCTGCTGTTCACACTCAGACTGGAATATGAATTGGGAAAGCAGCTGTGGGGAGGGACCATGAGGGGGTTAGGATTAGGGAAGGAGATTTTTGGTTTAGAGAGCCATATAACCTACGCACTCAGGTCACTCCACAACAAATACAAATATGACTCTGTCATTGTCCATGTTGGTGTGAACGACCTGAGATGTACCTCCACGGACTACATGAAAAGAGACATGGAAGAGCTCTCCGATCTTGTAGCCCAGGCAGGTATGACTCTAGCCCTGAGTAGAATTCTGCAATCACCCAGAATGATGCCGCAGTACAAGAACAAAATGATTGACTTCAACAATTGGCTAAGCTTCTGGTGCCATTCTAAAGGGATCCAGTATCTGTCTGCCTAGGATGACATGGTCGACAGACCATGATGCTTTGCCAGAGATGGCCTGCACCTGTCACCCCTGGGATTCCAGATACTGGCTAAGGTTATTGCCATCCCTATAGTGCCTTTTTTGGGCAAGGTACAAATGACAAATTCACCACCATAACAGGAACAGGCAAGTAAAAACTGAGGGTGATGCTACTCAATGCTAGAAGTCCAAATCTCAAAATGCACTCACTCGAGGCACTCCTTAAAATGGAGAACATCGATATCTGTGCAGTGAATGAGACCTGGTTCAAGGCTCCAGAGAGCACCCCTGCACTGCCAGGCTATAACTCATACCACACTTTTCGGCCATGTAACCTGGACCGGAACACCAAAGGCGGAGGTGTGTCCATATTCATTAAGGATATCCACACCTCCAGGCTAGTTGCCCAGCATAATGCAGCCGAGGTTATCCAAGTGCAACTAACTCTGGGCAAAACTGCAATCCAAATTGTAGCTTTCTACAGATCACCCACCATGCCTCAAGATTTCCACTCCTCTTTTCTTGATGTACTGGAAAATATTAGGGTTCAACCAAACACCCTAATAATGGGCAATTTCAACTACCCCACCATTAACTGGGAAAACTACTCATGTACCAACTCCTTTGCTCAACGCTTTCTGGAATTCATAAACTCCAATGCCCTGGATCAACTTATCCACACCCCTACCAGGGGCAACACTATCCTAGATCTAGTCATTACCAACATGAGTGACCGGTATTCCACACCTGAAGTCAATGCCTCATTCGTCCAATCCAAATTACCCTAGATATCCACATCCTGCCCCCACCCCCCATCAAGGAAACCATGGTAAAAAAATTCTCCAAAGCCAACTTCATGCTTCTTAAAACAGAAGTGGTGAACTTCATGACACCCATGCAGATGGACAATACAGTTATGACTACTGAATCCTACACAATTGCACTTTATAAGCACTTACATGAGTGCATGGATCGTGCTATCCCAAACAGAACAAAGACACTATCCTCCGAAAAAAGGAAGCCAATCTGATGGTCCCCTGCCATAAACAAACTGTACAACAGAAGGAAGAAACTTTTGCAAAAGAGAGTAAAATCCCATGAGTGGAGGAGCTCCCTGGTCAGCCTCAGTAAGAAGCTGTGATCCCTGATAAAATCCTCTAAAGCTAGTTACGAAAACAAAATCGCTACTGATTCTAAAGACAACCACAAAGCATTCTATAGCTATGTCAAGAATCTCAATGGCAACACTCAGATCTGCTCTGAGTTGCAGCACAATGGCACTAAATATACAGACCCAACTGATATTGCCAACATCCTGGCAGATAGGTTCAGTGTTAACTTTACCCCCCTCTCACCCCCTAAAGAGCCCATCTCTATACCGGAAGAATGCAAAGTTCCTGTAATCACGGCTGCACAGGTAAAAACCACACTCTCCAAAGCCAAAAACACAGCATCCATGGGACCAGACAACATCCCAGGCTGCGTTCTACATGAACTACAGAACGAATTGGCACCCCACCTAAGTACCACATTCAATCATAGCCTCACCTCAGGCTTTGTGCCTGCTGAATGGTGCACAGCGACGGTTATCCCACTCCACAAGAGGGGAGCTACCACTGACCCCGGGAACTACCGCCCCATTAGCATGATGAGCCTGGTCTGCAAGGGTATGGAACGTATCATCATGGAACTTATAAACAAAGACATTGGTAATCTACAAACTCTGGACCCCATCCAGTTTGGTTTGTAAAAGGCAGATCATGTCTCCTAAACCTGATAGACTTCTTTTAAGCAGTCACCAAAGCTGTAGACAAGGGTAAGATGGTTCACACAGCCTATCTAGATCTTGCTTGGGCGTTCAACACCATCCCTCACTCTGGAATTATAGATAAACTCACTAAACTAAGTATAAATCCCTATGTCACAAGATGGGTTGCCAACTGGCTCACTGACAGAACCCACACAGTGAAAGTAGCAGACTCCAAATCCGACTTCAGACCAGTGACAAGTGGAGTACCACAGGGTTCAGTCCTGGGTCATCTCCTGTTTGGTATCTACTTCTCTGAAGTACAGGCTAACACAGAAGGTCTTTGGCTAATGAAGTTCGCAGATGACTGCAAACTAGGAGCCATAATCGAAACTCCTAATGATGTGGACATCCTACAAAAGGGCCTCACTGAGACAGATGCTTGGTGTCAAAGCCATGGCCTCAGGCTCAATGCCAAAAAGTGCATTGTCATCCCCTTTGGTTAAAAACTCTGTACCCATGAACTACAACATAGGCGGTAGTATACTTAACACTGAAAGTGTGATAAGAGACCTTGGGACACAGGTGGACAGTAGTCTCTCCTTTGATAATCACATCGCCACAGTAGTCAGGAAATCCTTCTACATGGCACACCTCATCACAAAAGGTTTCTCATCCAGAAAAAAAGAGATCATTGTTCCCCTCTACTCATCACTCATTAGACCCATTATAGAGTACAACGCCCCTTTTGGTATGTACCTCACAAGATATCTACAGCAACTGGAAAGGCCGCAGAAATACCTCACAAAGAGGATTACTGGCCTCAAATAGATGCCCTATGCAGACCATCTCAAAAAACTCCAGGTTTACTCTGTCGCATATCACCTACTCAGAGGTGATCTCTGCCTAACATACAAAGCTATGTCAAACCCAGAGCTGTTGGACATTCTCCACTTAAAGAAATCCCAATCCCTCCGAGCTACAAGCTCTAGGGACCTAAACCTTGTCACCACAATAAACAGAACATGCCGGAGGGATAGATTCCTGTCCCAGAGACTTCCCATACTCTGGAATAAACTACCTATCTATATCAAACAAAGCTCCTCATTAGCACTCTTCAAGAAAAATCTTGATGATTGGATGGGAAATAGGAAATTCAACATGGGGATCACTTCTGTGGCTCTGCTCGACAGGGGCACAGGAAAATAATTTTCTTGGGTGGTGAAAGCCAGGGTATCTTTTTGGCTGGGCTTGTATAGGCCCCAGGGCCGATAGCCTAGTACCTACCTATGAACCTATGAAACTATGAAGATGGTTTAGGGAAGAGGTTTGTGTTTTAGGTTGAAGGAGCAGGAATGGAGTTTTAAGGTGAGGGAGGGGATGGAGTTTTAGGGTTAAGGAGTAGGAAAAGAGTATTAGGGTTATAATTGGGTTCTTGTAGGACTATGGGAGCTAAGTTACAGGGGATTGAGTTAGGTGGAGTTTGAACAGTTGCCTATTTGAGCAAGTGGAAACAAACGAGTGTATTGCAACTTGCAGCATGAGAGGGCTTGTAGTAGACGTGAAGATGTTAATTTGTGAACATTCCCATACCCCATTTATTAAAGCTATTGATACCATAAGAGACCAGTAAACAAGTTAAGTTATTCTGTGTAAAACAACCAACCTTTTGGTCTTTTGTTTGTCTTTTCAGATATCATAAGCTGCAAGACAGAATAATGCTTGCAAGTATTTATTCCTTAATTTGTTTTGTGGGACTAAAAATGTGCAATACATTATTCTCAGAAAAGTAAATAAATGATCTTGTTATAGCCAAGTCCTTACGTAAGAACCAAGTGACAGCACTCTTGTTATAGCTAGCCCGGTACTTATGGGTGAAACTGGCTTTTATATATGACAAGGTGTTCCTCAAACTGCCACAGAAATGGCATTTACTTGTAAGCTGCACTGGAAAGCAGTAGACAGCTTTAAAAGTTGTAACACTCCTCATTCTGTCACACAAATGGCAGTGAGAAATTAAATGTGTTACTACTGAGCCAACACCTTTAAAAAGTTGTTGCAGAGTGTGCACTTCCATAACCTCTTTTTTTATGTGTGTGTGTGTGTGAGGGGGTATATTAGGTAAAACTACCCATGTATTTATTACAGAAGATTATAACTGGGGTTGTAATCATAATCAGAAGTGATGATGTGTTCTCAAAACTGATGCCAGGAAATTCACCTCTTGAGCTTTGTTCTTCAGGCAAATTGCTACATGTTCATTTCTCAACTACGTAGCGATTGATTACATTTGGAGACCCAGTTGCAATCCACTGTACTGTTTGAACTTCATAACTCTGCATACTGATTATTGGATTTCATTTTTATTTCTTAAAGTTGTTGTAAGGGTGTAGTATGTTACTTTCTGGTTAAGTACCTTCTTCCTGGTCATAATCTCTAGAAATTGCATTAGCATGTTTCTTTCGACTTCTGCTCTAAGATTCAGTTGTTGCACCTGGTTGTATGCATTATGAACAGCACAATTACTGGCAACTTTAGTTATTTGCTAATAATCCGAGACAGTTTTGGTTGTGAAATGAGAGGGGTTATTGCCTAGTATATTTTGTAGTTGTTAATTTTAAAGCTGCATGTTCAAAAATTACATTTCACACTACAGACTGTATTTTGGGGAATAGAAAGTGAAGACTGAGATAGGTGTACTACCTGTCCTTCTAAAATCTATAAACCTCCATCTCAGTAATCCCAAACTAGCATACCAGGACAAATCTCTTGGTTGTTGACTTTTATTTTCAACTTTACAGGCTGTAAAACACAAATTCACAATACTTGGCGAATCAGCTGCATTATCTACCCAAGCCACTAAGTAATCTTAATTTTTTTTTTTGCTAACAGTGTACTGAGCAGATAGTTTTCCTGAAGATTCCTGATGCAAAAGTGTTAGGATATTCTCACTGCCAAAAGAACTTCTGCAGTTGAATTTCAGTTACATTTCTAAAAGTGGTAAAAGGACAATGAAACTGAATGAAATTGCTGAAATATCTTTAGAGTCGTAATTACTTTTCCCCTCAGTTTTGCAGAAAGTGGTGTTTACTGTAGGGTACAACTGTTGGACCCCCCTCCCATACTGATCTAGATTAAGCCAATTTAACACATTAGCATATTCTACTTTCGCAGAACAAAGCCTCTCTGATGTAAGGAATTCCCTCAGCAAGTAAGTGAATGCTGCTCCTGCAGAAATAAAATTAATTGCTGTGACTCACTTCAAGCAGTCAGAGTAAGCACTTTACTACATTATGTACTCTATAACTCATGTTCTTTAACCAAGCAGAGGCAGCTCTATACTTTTATTTAAACATTCTTTCAATCTAGATAAACCTATGCTTATGTTAAATATTCCGCAATTATATTCTCACATCAAATTTTAGACATAAATAATCTTATCATTACTTAAATCCATAATATAGTTTTTTTTCTTTAGTCTCACTTCTGCCTGAATCTCCCACCATGGTTTGGCCAGCTCCATTTGTCCTCACTATGCTTGGGGTTACTTTGCTCCCATTCCCTACAGATTCCACCCACCCACGCACCTATCTCTACTCTCATACTCTCCTATCTCCATGACTGTCTATACCCAACCAATAAATTGCATACTTTTACACAAAGAGCATCCACTTCCTCAACTAGCTCCTCCCTTTCTTCACCATTCTACTCATCTAGCAATAAACCTTGATCTTAAACTAACCAAATATCTCCTTCTTCCCTATTAAAATATGCTAATCCTAAACATTCTTCTATCAGCTCTCCTGACTGCACCCACTCATTTATCATCATCAGACTACCTACCTGAATGAACTCCGCTACCTTCCACTACTTCAGTTAACCACCAAACTACTTTCAGACATAGAAACATCTTCATAATTCTTACAATTTTTACCCCTACCTACATCCACTGTTCAGAAAAAAAAATATCCAACCCAATCGCAATTGTAATCACAAGTCAGTCACCCTGTCAAAACACAGATGCAAGTGGCTATACACACAACAACCTCACCTACTAAAACCTCAACTCTCAGGTTAAATCCATCCTCATATGAGCAATCGCACCACTGTGTTTCACTGTTATGACGGTAAACCATCACAGAAACTACCTCATCTCTGGAATAAGCTTCCCATCCATGTGAAGCAGAGTTCTTCTCTAACCCAATTCAAGTGTAACATGGACAATTGGATGGGGAACAGGAAATTCATACCTGGTTTGGCGCCTATGTCTCTAATGAATAAAGGAAGCTTGTAAATGGTTCATCTCTCAGGCCCCTGCTTATAAATGTTTCATCTCCCAAGCCCCTGCTTATACTTATCAAGGATACCAGAAGATTTGGGATGCATGGCTAGGCTTAAAAAGGCCCTTGTGGTTGTTAGCCTAGTAAACACCTATGAACCTATGATCCTAATACTCTTGCTTAGTATATTCCAGATAGAACCCTTCAATCTAGTGATAAAAACTTACTAATCATGACCAAATCAACAAACTCAGCAGGAGACTCTCTGTTCTCATGTCATATCTCAAAAATGTAGAATGTCATTCCATTCCTTATGAGAGTAGACTCTTTATACATATCCTGATAAAACGAGCTAAAAATGCATCTCATGGATAATTGGACTTCATCTTCCTCTATCTCTGGATAAAATAGTATTTCTTCTCACTTAATCCTGTATTAACTACTCCAGCTTTTCTTTTAACCCTGACTGCCCCGGCTGATATTTTACACTTTCTCTCTCTCATTACTTCATCATCTTCTCTGGATATTTTATATCCATGTTCCTACCTATCTTATCCTGCTTATAAACTATAATCTACTGCTTTTACTTAATTGAAAAATAAAGAGCTTATTTATTTTTCTTTGTGACCACACCCTTCATTACTTTGAATTATGAACACATAAAATGAAGGAATTGTTGAGTTCCAGTTAACCATGGTCAGATGCTACTGAACAACAGTATATCTTTTGAAGCCTGGACCTTAAAAGTCTTCCTGATTTTACAATTTCATAGATTCATAGGTATATACTAGGATCTTACTAAGTCTGGCCCTGCATCCCACAGTAATTATTAGCTTTATATTTTGCAGAATGAATCCCCAAAGATTGACTGCACATACAAATCTTCAACCATGAGCTGCATTTGTTGGGTACTTATATGTTTCCCCTATCCATGAGGGCCACTGATGTTAAACCAGGTGTGAATTTGTGGCTACCCATCAGTTCATCCAAGTTACATTTGAATAGAGTAAGAGAAGAGTACTGTACTTTGTGTGGAAAGGAAGCCGCTTCCACAAATGTGGCACTCTCTGATACATACTTATCCCTTTAACATGTTGCTTTTAATCTTGCAGAAGAGATTAAGGTTCATTGAACAGTTGTTTCAGATACATAGGTCTTCTGAATGTGTAATATGTCTGGTAATGGGTTTGAGAGAAGAGAATCTGTTGAGGTTCTCAATGAGGGACAAATGTTGCCTCTCAGTAGATTTTATGATACTGAAAAGGGAGACAAGGCTTTCATGCAGTCTGCATTGCTTTTATGATTTAGACACTCGATTTTTTAATGAGGAAGCACTGCAGTCATTCCAGTTGTGACAAGTGCTTGAACAGGTACATACCAAAAAGAGCATTCTACTCGATGATTGGCCTAATAAGTGGTGAGTACAGAAGAACAATTATGTCCCTGGATCTGGATGACATATCCTTCAATAAAAGCAGGGCAATGAAAAAAGGACTTCCTTACAATAGTGTATATTTGGTCATCAGGAATACCTGACAGGACAAAAATCATCCTCTGCAAGGAAGAGTAATCCTGTCTGGTAGACATCTGCAATAAATAAACTATATAGCAAAATGAAAAAAATTGCTGGCCAGGACCAAAAAGGAGCAGGTGCCCAATTGGAAGCAATCTCTCTTTAGCTTGAATAAGCAAATAAGAGCACTAGTGAAATCCTCTAAAGCCAACTTTGAGTCCAAATCGGCCACATCCACTAGACAGTCATAAAGCCTTCTTCACATATGTCCGCCATCTCAAAGGAAGCACCCAGATTTGTTCAGAACTGGTGCTCAAGGACACCACATACACAAATTCTTGAGATATAGCCAACCTACTGGCTGACAGATTCAGTGAAAACTTCACCCCTCTGTCCCCCCCATTAGTAAATCAGGACATCCCCAGTACCTGCCCTCTCCCCTTATCTCTATGGAACACTGCCCTCTCAAAGACAAAAAATACAGCCTCCATGGGACCCGATAACATCCCAGTCTGCATCCTACATGAACTCAAGCATGAATTTGCAGCACCATTAGGCACCCTATTCAACCAAAGCCTGAGTACTGGCTTTATCTCAGCTGAGTGGAGGACAGCCACTGTCATCCCTTTGCACAAAGGTGGAGCATCCACTGATCCGGGAAATTATAGACCCATCAGCATAACTAGCTTGATCTGCAAGGCCATGGAATGGATTATCATGGACCTCATTAACAGGGACATTGGCAACCTCCAAACACTCGACCCCACACAGTTTGGTTTTGTTAAGGTGAGGTCATGTCTGTTAAACCTGGTTGACTTATTTGAGACAGTCACCATGGATGAAGTGAAGACGGTGCACACCACCTACCTTGACCTGGCCAAGGCGTTCAACACTATTCCCCACTCAAGCATAATAGACAAACTCTCTCAACTAGTTATCAATCCATATGTTATCAGATGGGTAGCAAACTTTGTCACTGATAGAACCCACCTAATCAAAATAGGGGAAGCCACCTCAAGCAGTAGACACATAACGAGCAACATACCCCAGAGATCGGTCTTGGGGCCTCTGTTATTCGAGACCTACATCTCTGAGGTGCAGGCCAAAACCAATGGGCTATGGCTGACCAAGTTTGCAGATGACTGCAAGCTGGGCATGGTCATCAATTCCCCAAGTGATGTGGACATCCTCCAAGAGAGTTTCACCCAAACAAATGAATGATGCCAGAAACATGGCCTCAAGCTGAATGCCAAAAGATGCATCATCATCCCCTTTGGGAAGAGTGATGACCCCACATATTATCACATTAATAACAATGTCCTAAGAACGCAATCAGTCATGAGGGATTTGGGCACCCAGGTTGATAGCAACCTGACTTTTGACCACCATGTTGCTTCCATTGTACAGAAATTTTTCTATATGGCACACTTCATAAGTAAGGGTATCTCATCCAGGGACAAGGAGGTCATAACATCCCTGTATTCTTCCTTAATAAGGCCAATTATTGAGTACAATGCCCCCTTTGGAATGTACCTCACAAAACACATGCAGCAGCTGGCGAGACCACAGAGGTTCCTCATCAGAAGAATCCAAGGCCTCAAACATCTACCCTACACAGATAGGCTAATAGTTCTGTCCATCTAATCAGTTTCATACAGACTCCTCAGAGGTGACCTCTGTCTGGCATACAAAGCAATAGCAGACCCTGCCTTGATGGGACTACTGCATATCCACAAGTCACGCTCCACTCAAGTAACCCACATGCGCGACCTCAACCTGATCTGTGACATCAATAGGACTTGTTGGCAGGACAGATTTGTGTCCCAGAGACTCCCCTATCTGTGGAATAGACTTCCTCTCCACTCAAGCACCTCATTGTCCCTTTTCAAGTGAAACCTAGATAACTGGATGGAAAACAGAAAATACACCCCTGGGATTCCACCCGTGTCCCTGCTGGACAGGGGCTTTGGGTGCTGACCTGTCTAAACCTGGGCTAAACTATTTGCTAGGCTTATAAAGGCCTCAGGGCCATTAGCCTAGTAACTTCCTATGATCCTATGAGATAATTGTCAATATAAATTCCTATATCTCTAACTACAGGATCAGTTTCCGGTGGGGGAGGGAGGTTGTCAATGTGATAGTAACAAAAGGACTCAAGGTTACCTAAGGATACAATTGCACATTTCTTGGCATTTAGTTTCAGTCCATGATTTTGACACAGACTATTTATTTAGGACACGCCGTCTTGTTGAGTCATGGTGTCCTCTGAGAGGAGTTTATGATGGCACAAAGTTTGCAGTCATATATTATCCCTTGACATTAGCTTTGACCTCCAAGAAGAAATGCTAAAGAGAAGAAGCCAAAAACTGAACATTGCAGCACTCTTCTAGTGACAGATCTTATGGAGAAGGTAGTGTTGCCATTATTTCCTGCGTTCTATTTGTGAGCCAGTTTTCTATCCATTGAGTTACATGGGGTTAACATTTAGCTGCTATGATGCCTGTATATGGGATGGCAGTGATCATCTTTGCAAAGACAAGGTAGGCAGTGTGCACTGATTTTTACTTGTCCATTGCCTCAGTTACTTTTTTTTAAAAAGTCAACCAGGCTAAGTAGGTAGCACCTCCCCTTGACAAATATAATCTGGGATGGGTTGAGAGTCTGTAGGTCTCACATATTGCTATTTAATAGTTCCATATTTTTTCTTTCCATAACTTTACAGATAATGCTGGTGAGCCTTATGGGTTTGTAATTGCCCAGATCTGTTGTAGTCCCACCTTTGTGCAAGGAAATGATCATTGCTGTTCTCTATTCATCTTGCACAAAGCATGTTTTGAGACAAATGTTGAATAGCCTCCAAAGGTGGTTTACAAATTCATGTTTCAGAAGCAATGTCGAGCACCGTAAAGAGGTAATAGTAAATGATATCACATACCCAGACCAAGAGGACATAGCCAGTCTACTAGCAGACAAATTAATCTCCAGCTTCCTCTCCTTTCTTAATGATGATATTATTTATTATTTATTTATTTACATTTGTTGACCAGGAGTGTGATATTTCATAGTGTTCTTGGAGAACCACCTCTCCTAATAACCTTCTTCCATTTTATTGTTTAATTACACTTATTCTTCTAGGGGAATTAAAGAGGATCTGTGCAGAAATTTTTTTTATTTAAATAAAAGTAGTTAAGTGCTATAGATGATGAAATTGTCCACATTAGTTATGTTACAAATTGTAATCAGCACACCAAAGAGTATTACATTTTCTTAGAATTATTAAAGTTTATTTTTATAACCGATTATTTTGTAAGTTTATAATATTTGGTAAGTTACCACAGAGAAATAATACTTAACTTGTTTGTCTTTATAGCATCTTTTTGTATATTTCCATTTAACACTCATAGTTCTTTATGGTATCTTGATGTTCTTCACAAATGATTTCCTTAATTACGTAACCTACCAGTTAATAGTATGTAGCATAAGGAATGACATAGGGTATATAACAAAATTACACTGATTGTTAATCTAGGATGTCCTGTGGAACAGATATTAATTGCAGTTTAACACTTTAAGTATACTTTGTAACTGGGAGAGCAAAGTGTTATTGATGGGTATAATGTGAAATGTCATGGTGGGAGACAAACAAATACACTGTCATTGTCCTTATATAGTGCACTCTAATGGTAATATCAATAAATGTTTCTGAATAGATTCACAGGTTAATACTGGGCAAGCTGCTCTTGTGGACTATTTTAAGCCTATCCATTTTCCATTTTAAAGGTGAAAACCATACTCTGTGCCATCTGTCTGTGAGGTGAACACCTTTGTCAATATGTTAACCTCCAACCATATTTCCATATGAGCATTAAATATTTCCAGAATCATGTGATATACCAACAAATGCATGGCGTCACCGAAACCTTAGAAAATATTGAAGAAAATTGACTTTGATATTTATATTGTAAGCTGTTCATCTTGAGAGATATTGTGTTATTTGTATCAGTTATACAAATAAACATATGTTTTTATATTTCTGTAAATATCCCAAGAAATAAGCACTCAGGAATTTATTGCTGTTTTGTGAAAACTTATATCTGGCTGAACAAAAGTGATCTGACATTATATGTCTAGGGTTTTGAAAAGTTGTTTGTGAAACTTTACAGAAAAATATAATTCTGTGTTTGTGTGCATTGTAATATATTCACTATTGATGTCAAGTCTGTGAATTCACTGGCTGTTATTACTGCAAAGAAGATTATTTTACTAACAGCTTTGTTGTTTGTACCTTTTTACTAGCATTTACAGCTCATAAGATAAAAAAGTATCTAAAATGTAATTGCATGTTTGGTTGCTACATGTGTGTTATTCCACATCTCAAATGTGCCATTGAGTTAAATATTTAGCAGTTACTAAAATCCCGTCGTCTGCATAATACTAATATGTTATATTAAAGGTTGGAGTAGAAAGGAGAAAAATAGTGTGTGTAAGTACACCCGCCCCAAGAAAACGGTCTATGGCAATTACAAATTATAGCTTTAATACCGGCTAGGGTGAATATTAGGCTGAAAGTTCTTCCACATGAACTGGTTTGAACCCACAGGTGAAGTCAAAAGCAACAACCACTCAAATCAAGAATGAATACATTCCTCCATTGCTCTAACCCCTGGCAAATGTCATAGTAATTATACCATGCCAAATTCTTCTTCTTTTTTTTTTAGGTTAAACTGGTTTTGGTACTGAGCATGCACAACTGCATAAATTATATGCTCACATGACACAAGTTGATAGTATATCTGCATTATTAAATCTGGAAGGCTACAGAAATAAAATGAAAAAAGAGTAACTACTTAAATGATTGGTTGATGCTGAACTTATTGAATGTTTCCCAAAAAGTGGTTGGGAGTTAAATGTTTTGAGAATGCAAATGATGTGGGGATTATGTGATAATTCATCAAAATGAATCATAGAACTTTTGACATGGTGTTATCTGGAAATAATGTCTGATATACTCTTAGGATTTTGGTGTGATTAAAAAATGGTTGCATTTGTGGAATAGAGAAGCACTGTATTATATTCTATATTCTAGTAGTAAATAGTTCTTTAAATGTTATGAACAAGCTTAAAGAAAGTCGGTGAGGTCTGAGAGCTTTGTTTCTCAGTATACTTTAATTAGCAGTTTAATTAATATGGAACCTGATCAATTACCAAATTGAACCTTCTACCTAACAAATAGTACTTAGAAAGTTCACCTCACTGCTAAGCATTCTCTCTCTCTCTCTCTCTCTCTGCATGGCTACCACCTTTCTGCACTGCTGAACTTTCTTCTGATACAGCACACAACTTGCTTCTCCGATTGAACATTTTTGGACAACACTGCCTCCAAACCCATATGCCATGCATATGTATAAAGGGTAAATTCTTTAGTAAAATCAGGAGTCACTGACACTGGTTCAAAAAACAATATTATTTTTAATTTACTAAATGTTCTGTCAGCTTCAAGATACTATCGTGCATTGACAGGAACTTATCCTCTTGTGATATCTGTAAAATTGAAAAATTAGGTACAAACTTTCTACAATATCCAGCTTGTCCAAGAAATTATTTCAGCTGTCTTTTAACAGTGGGTATAGGACAGTTTTTATGTCCTCTATTGTCTTTTTGTTTACTTACAGTCTTTCTGTCATCAGCAGCAGCAACCCCTTTTTCCTATTTTTTTAAAGGCGATCAGGGCATTGCATAAAATGTTGCCAGTTCTCTTCATTCAGACCCACACTTTTAACTTTATTTGACTACCATCCCAATTGTTGCAGAGTTTCTCTCATTTTGTCCATTCATTTCTTGGCTAGTTGCCTCCTTTTTCCTTCTTCCTCTGTCCCTCCTCAGTCAGCTTCACCAAATCATCTTCTGTGTTCCTGTGACTGAACCACTGTAACCAGGTCTCCCTGATACTCTCTGTAATTCAGGCTACTGTGGCTTCTGCTTTGATGTCTCCAACATTCCTGTTATCATTTTAAGTACTTCTGCTTCATCACTTCAAGCTTCCTCAGCTACTCAGCTCTTCTGCCTTCTCTGACCAGGTTTCTGTACTATAGAGAAGAGGTCACACCACTCCTTTCTACATATTGATTTTTAGCTTCTTTGACATTCTTCTGTCACACATACTAACCCTGACTTTGTGTGCTAGTTGGATGCAACGCCTTTGATTCTTGCTTTGACCTCTTTGTCCAGATTTCTTTTCGGCTTCGTCAGGACCTCCCAAGTGCTGTTAATCTACTCCACTGTTTACCCTAAAAAAAATAAAAATAAAAACAAAAAAATAAAAATAAAAAAGCAATGACAAGGAACCAGTCACCAAATGTTATAAGTGTTTTCATAAAGTTTAATAACTAAATTTCTTCAGACAAAAGCAATAAAACAAAACAAATAAATAAATACTTGTCCAAAAGAACACATGATCTTATAAATAATTACATGGCATTGAACAAACATTCATAAATTAACCATTAAACAACCCACATCTTTCCACATCTTTTCATAATTTTTTCACTGTTTAACCAAATGTTTATATAAAAATCAACTTAAAATCTCTATGAATGGGATGTTAATGTGTTAAATTCTTTAACTTCAGTATACAGGCTATAGAATACACATCGTTCAAACTGGACTAACTATAGGCATGTGTTCTTATCTGCCAAAACAACTCACATTGTTCTAGTCTCAGTGACTGTGGTCCCCTCCTCTCATCACATTCTACATGGTCTTGTCTAGTTTACCCTTCATAATACTATATAAATGCTCGTATAAATGATCTCTCAATTTACGGTCAGTTGCTCAAAAATTGGTGTTTAATTGCATCTGATAAGTCACTAACAAATAAGCTTGGGGTGAGACCTAGATTTATTTTTAAGAAGGGTCAGAACCTCAAGAATTTGTTGGAATTTAAGAAACCAAGTTTTGTGAGACAACAAGGGATGTATAAATGTGAGACTTGCCCCTACTGTAATTATTTAGATGCAGGGAATTAATTTTTGGTCAGGGGACAGAAATATAAATGCAGGGGCAGATATAATTGCAATTCAAAAAGTATTATTGATTTAGCTAAGTGTCAGTCCTGCCCCTGTTTTTATACAGGTAAGACTGACCGTAAATTGAGAGATCGTTTATACGAGCATTTATATAGTATTAGGAAGGGCAAACTAGACAATGCCCTAGCAAAACATTTGACTAATTATCCAGGTCATTCATTTTTGTTTAGGGTTATTGACCATGTAGAATGTGATGAGAGGTGGAGACCACAGTCATTGAGACTAGAACAACGTGAATTGCTTTGGCAGATTAGAACATATGCCTATAGTCAGCCCGATTTGAATAATGTGTATTCTATAGCCTGTATACTGAAGTTAAAGAGTTTAACACATTAACATCCCATTCATAGAGATTTTAAGTTGATTTTTATATAAACATTTGGTTAAATGGTGAAAAAAATGATGAAAAAGATGTTGTGGGAAGATGTGGGTTGTTTAATGGTTAATTTATGAATGTTTGTTCAATGTCATATGATTATTCATAAGATCGTGTGTTCTTTTGGGACGAGTATTTATTCATTTTATTTGCTTTACTGCTTATGTCTGAAGAAGTTTAGTTATTAAACATTAGAAAGTGCTCTCCAACATTTGGTGACTGGTTCCTTGCCATTACATTTTTATTTTTGTGGTTTGTTTTTTGATTTTATAGTTTGTTGGTCCACTGTTTTCCTTCTTATAACAGTTTTTAGCTTATTCTGATTTTCCCCGTTTGCTGACATGGCAGCTATCATGTCTATTCTCAGTTTCATCCCTTGTGTCTTCAGTTTTGCATTCCAGACCTCTGTTATTTTCTGGAGTTCCTATTCGTAGTCTGCTGGTAGTGTCACATTATTTGCATATAACAGTTTTGTTGATCTGTCCATTTCAACCTGTTTGCCAGTGTTGCCCATCACCCATATGAATTGGAGTGGAGCTCAAAGGTGAGCCCTGAGGCACACCCACCCAAACGGGAACCCCTCTGCAAGTCCAAACACTGTTATTATTTGCATCATTGGGTCCTTGTACAAAATCTTCATTAATCCTCGTAATATTTCTAGGACTTTCTTGGGACCTTTATCACATGCTTTCTCTGTGTTTACAAATTTGCAGTTGGAATCCTTCCTTATCTTCAGCTTCTTCTTACTCATCGTCACTACAAACCATTGGTAAATTGTAATGCATCCTGAACTAAATCTGAACTGCTTACCTCCCATCTTATTTTCTAGTACTCTGCCTATCCATTTATCGGTCTCCCTGTCCAGCACTTTCATGCAGTGTGAAAGGAGTTTAATACCTCTGTACTATCTGCAGTTGAGAATGCCCCTTTTGCTCTTGTACATTGGAACTAGAGTGTATATTATCCAGTGATGTGGCATACACCTCTCTTTATTTATATGTGTGTGTGTCTGTGTGTGTGTGTGTGTGTGTGTGTGTGTGTGTGTGTGTGTGTGTGTGTGTGTGTGTGTCTCTCACACACTCTCTCTTTCTATTTGTCTCTCTCTCTCTCCATCTCTATCTCTCTCTGTGTCTTTTGCTCTCTGTTTCTGTCTATTTCTCTCTCTCTGTCACTTCTCTCTCTCTCTTCCTCTCTCTGTCTATCTCTCTCTCTTTCTCTATTTCTGTCTCTTTCCATATCATGATAATTACTCTCACGAGCCCTTTCCTCACTTGCACCCAACATCTTGATCATGTCCCTGATTTCATTTAATTTCCTGCTCACTGCTATAAAATTGCAACAACACAGCTTAGTGCACATCTTACTTCTTCTCAGGTGGGTTCTCCTTCCTCTTACACTGTAGGCAGTGCATGCAGTAGTACAACTTCTGTACAGTTTGCTTCATTCAGCAACTTTCTGAAATGCACTTTGCATCTGTCTTTGATGTCCCATGGACTGGTAAACAGATTATTGCTGGCTTCCCTTATGCAAGGCATCTGCCAACAATATTCTTTATCTTTCTGTCTTTGTATTATAACTTGACATGGATTCTTTGTGTCTTCTGCTGAATCACTTGTCCAAAATTGGCAGAGGATCTCTGACACCTTGTTCTTTGTCATCGCAACTACTCTCTTTGTTAGCCAACCAGTAGCACTACCTAGCCTGGTCTGGCCTTTCTTTTATCTCCCACTTCTTCCTGTTAAATGCAATCCATCATACTATATGAGAAAAGCTGGCATAGATAAAGACTATTAAAAGTGTTTTGTCCCAGAAAATGTGTTCAATACACTGCAAATTTGAAACAGGATTTAAATGAGCAATTAAATACCACACACAGCACTGTAAGCAATGCTGGCAATTTGTTCAAAGTGCTTCTCTGCTTTTCTTCTTGTGTCACCATGACATATGTGTCTTTGCAAAACAGGAGAAAAATACAATATTGAAGGAGGCTGAGACATGGCGAGGAGTATGATTATACGGGTCTATATTAGAACATCGAAGTTTCAGAACTTCGAATGTTCTAATATCGAACCCAATTCAGCGAGCACTGACAGCATCGAACATTCAGAACAGCAAAGATTTTCCTAGGGAAAAAATTTGCTGTTACGAAACACATACACACAACACAAGCATACCAAACAAACAGTAATCCACACACATACACCTAAAATCTTACATCTAACCCTAGACTAAACTGTACATACACCACTAACTATCCACTTACCTTAACCGAAACCCTAGCCCTAAGGTCTGTCACTATCGCACACTCACCTCACCCGCGCCCTAACCCTAACTCACCTACCCCGCCCTAACCCTCACGTTCACACAATCGCACACTTACCTGACCCGCACCCTAACCCTAACTCACCTAACCCACCCTAACCCTCACGTCCAGACAATTGCACACTTACCTGAACCCGACCCGTAACGTTCCACCACAGTGCTGAAAATAGCGAAGCGACAGAAACGGACAACCAAATTCTTTCCCTGGGAAAAAATTTGGTTTTCTGCAGCTTTGCTATTTTCAGCGTTTGCTGAATAGGGTTCGATATTAGAACATTCGATGTTCCAAAACTTTGATGTTCTGATATAGACCCGATTATACAGCTGGGACACTGATCATGCATTCAGAATAACTAATTATACAATTCTTCCTCTAAAACGTGCACGCTGATTGGCCAGCCCAACCAGCGTGCCCGTTGTAAATCCCTCAATATACTAACGGAAAAAGGTCCAGTCGCCCGGACTTTTTCCATTAGTATAAAACACTGTCTCGCTATGTTAAAAGAGTTTAACATAGCGACACAGGTTTAAAAAAAGCAACGCAGATCTCCGCTGTTTTTAAAGCTGTCTCGCTATGTTAAACTCCTTTAACATAGCGACATTAGTAAAAGCAACGGAGATCTTGTGATCTCCGTTGCTTTTTTTAAACCTGTCTCGCTATATTAAATGGGTTTAACATAGTGAGACAACTTTAAAATAAGTAACGGAGATCTCCGTTGCTTATTTTAAAGCTGTCTCGCTATGTTAAACCCATTTAACATAGCAAAACAGTAAAAAGCAACGGAGATCTTGCGTTCTCCATTGCTTTTGCCCACAGCTCTGATGTACTGCGTAGGCATGCGTAGTACATCAGAACTGCCGCGGAATACCAGACAGCTGCGGAAGGGCAGCAAAGAGGCATTATACAATGCCATTATTTAAGAAACGTAATTATTTATTTTCTTAAATAATGTCATTGTATAATAGCAATAACCCACTTCTGGGTGTGGGTAATGTGGGATTTAACCACAGTTGTCCACATTACCCACGGTTGCCCACATTACCCACACCCAGGCGTGGGTTATTGCTATAATATTCACTGGAAAGACATAAAGAAATGATGCAACATTATAGAAGTGAGCAGGCAGCTAAAGCAGTACTGGTGAACTATATTAGAAATGTAATTCCTTTCAGCTAAACTGGATAGTGGTATTATGGGTAGAATGGAAAGTAATAGGAAGTCAAAACTAGGAAATTGCAATAGACCCAAACAAGGAGTAGAGTAAAAATGATGTAGGATAATCATACCATGCAGTGTCAGATACTTGCAGAATAATTCAGCTACATATGGTTTTAACAGATGGAGGCATTGATCCGAAATGCATAATGAGCACGTAAGCCACATAGCACTGGGATATGATGCTACATAATGCAAGGACACACATGCCACAATAACACGGGGATATGATGCTACCATGATGCAAGGACACAAAAGTCTTATAACACTGGGATGTGATGCTACCATAATGCAAGGACACACATGCCACAATAACATGGGGATATGATGCTACCATGATGCAAGGACACAAAAGCCTTATAACACTGGGATGTGATGCTATCATAATGCAAGGACACATAAGCTGCAATAACATGGGGATATGATGCTAATACGACGCAAGGACAAAAAAATCTTGTAACACTGGAGTGTGATGTTACCATAATG
This sequence comes from Protopterus annectens, assembly GCF_019279795.1. Taxonomy (NCBI): domain Eukaryota; kingdom Metazoa; phylum Chordata; order Ceratodontiformes; family Protopteridae; genus Protopterus; species Protopterus annectens. Next base: position 1,078,616,495 of record NC_056745.1, read on the forward strand.
CAAGGACACAAAAACCACAATAACACTGGGATATCATGCTACCATAATGCAAGGTCATGTAAGCGACAATAACACTGGGTTGTCTGTGGTCTCTGCCATGTTCCATAACATATTACATAGGCACAAGTGATATCCTAACCCTGTGGTTATTTCACACCATTCACCATTAAGGACTGCATACCAGCAGACTGATACTGGCTCATACTCCTCACATCTACCAATTAATGCAAAATGGTGCCCACAATGCAAGGGACAACTGTGATTAGTGATCGTATCAGAAGGGGTACTGGAAGCTGCTGAAGGCTGTGGGAGCAGAAGGCAAAAGGGGCACTAACTAATCTGATAGGGCAGTTTTTTAACTGTCTACGACCATAACAGAAATATATTCTTGACACAAAATGTATATATTGTAAATATTAGTTACATTTCAAATTACTGCACAGAGATTTCATAGAAAAGTACAAATGAAGCTAAAGCTGCACCTGAATGGCATTTGATCTAGTAGCCATATATTCAAAACTTACAAGGAAAAGTGCTGTAGTGCTGTAACAAACTTACTGTTGTCACGCAGGGAGCAAACAGCACAGAAGAGTGGTGGGAAGCTGTTAAACACTTCATTCAGACTGTTAAACACTTCAGTCAGACTAAAAAAGCCTAAATTAAGTGTTTGCCAGCTTCCCACTGCTCTTTTGTAGTAACTGTGAATTAACTTACTGGTAGTACTCCTGTGTGTTACTAGAACTTAACAGTAGTAAGAAGTACTTAATAAAATCTTGTAAAGAACCTTTCTAATGTCAGCATAGTGCTTGACAAGCATATTTCCCCAAATTCAGTACATGATTACAGTGATCCGTATACTACAAGTCATTATCTTTCAAAAATAAGACATAAAATGCACCAAAGCACTTCTAGAGCCACAACTCAGGTTGGAGAAGTGGAGTTTGGCACTGGCTTATTGAGGGTTCTGTCTTGGACTCACCTGTTCTACAACTGGCCCTGTTCAAAGGTGTGCAAAAAAGGCTGCTATAGCTTGTTTCAGTGGGTAGTGGGGGTTGGTAATATGAGACTGTTGTTTCTTAAATTCTTCTCACAATCAAACTTCAGAGGTGTGCATAGAAGGTAACTTTAACTTGTTTGAGACTGGGGAAAGTGGGGTCATTATTTCTTGAATTGTGGTCACAGTTATACCTCAGAAGTATGCACAAAAAGTTACTGTAGCTTTTGTGGGGTATCAAGGGATACATAAAAAGTGACTACAGTTTCTTTTTGTTTTCTTTTGACAGCGAGAAAGACACTATTCTAAGATATGATTCATTTCTCTTTGCATGGATTTATATTTTCAATTTATTGGGAACTACTTTTTTCTCAACTTTATCATTAAGCCTTGGGCACAGCTTATTTTTTCCTTGAAAGAAAAAAACTAAGAATGGATTTCTTTAGTTAATCGTGATTTTTGTCCATGCCATACTTGTGACAAACGGCTGGGGAAAAAATCTATAAAATGCACCTCACATAATCTAGAATCCCATGGCTTCTAATGACCAAGCAGCAGCCTCCAGACTATCAGCTTAAATCGTTAATATAAATGGTGTGGCAAGAGGAAGAATTGGGGGCACACAGAGGGGACAGTAAATAGAATGGGGCCCATGGAGTCCTTTCCTAAGGGTTTGATTTCACCAAAAGCCAGAATCAAAATATTCAGTACTGCCAGGGACTGCTCCATTTAAGTACATCACACAGCTTATCAGCAGGGTCTGTTATTCTCCGTAAAACATTTCATAACACTGTAACACCTGGATAAGAAAAAAATTATGCAAGATGCTTGGTATCATCAGATTTCTGGTATACAACAATCCTTTTGATTTTGCTATTACTTACTGCTATGTATCATATACCCGGTTGCATAATAGTGCTAAATATGCCTTTGCAGACACTACTTAACCTGTTTTACTTAAGTTTAGCTCCTGGCCTTGTCTCTGATGAGTAGTAAACTACAGTGGTGATGCTGTTTGATAAGGGTGGCCTTACAACTGACCTGGGTAGTTAAAGTCCTAGCAGCTTTAGAAAGCCTCATCTGCAAAACCATGTGGTGTATCATAACGAACCTCATAAACTGTGATATCAAGAGTCTTGTTTGACAAGACCCCAACAGTTTTGCTTTGTAAAGGGTAGTTCCTGTCTAGTTACCATGGCAAACATCTTCGGAAGAATTACAGAGGCTGTAGATAGTGGCCATAATGGTGCATTTGACTTGGCAAACATCTTCAGCACCATCCCTATGCTGACATCATACAAATGATGATTGCTTTAAAAATCAGCCCATATGTGGTAAGCTGGATAACAAATTGGCTGAAAGATAGAGCCTACACAGTGCAAGTTGCAGATGCCTCATCAGTAAGTATGAAAGTGGCCAGTAGTGTCTCTCAGGGCTCAGTGCTGGGATCTTTTGTTTTTGGTATTTACTTCTCAGATCTCCAAGTGGAGAGCCAAGACCTCTGGCACTTAAAGTATGCAGATGACTGCAAACTAGAAGTTGTTATTAAGTCACCCAATCATACCCAAACTCCCCTGAATGAACTCTCCAAAGTAAACCCTTAGTGTACTAAAAGTGAGCTCAAACAAAATACCAAAAAGTGCAGTGTCACTTTTGGTACACAACTCCTCCCCTCATCATACTGTATAGCCCACACACCACTACTAAATGAAAATGTTGTTTGGGACCTAGAAATTTTGGCTGACAGATTCCTTTCTTTTGACTAAAAACTTCTCCAAAGCCAACTTCATGCTACTCAAGTCAGAAGTGACAAACTTCATGACACCCATGCAGACGGGAACTGCAACTGCTGAATCCTACACTAAGGCACTGTACGAGCACATCCACTCATGCATGAATCGTGCCATCCCAAATAGAACCAAAATGCTCTCATCCAAAAAAAGGAAGCCAATCTGGTGGTCCCCTGCCATAAACAAACTTTATAACAAAAGGAAGAAACTTTTGCAGAAAAGAGGAAAATCCCAGGATGCAAAAAACTCCCTTACTAGCCTCAGTAAGAAACTGAGATGCCTCATAAAATCCTCCAAAGCTAGTTACGAAAATAAAATTGCCAAAGATTCCAAAGACAACCACAAAGCATTCTATAACTATGTCAAAATCTAAATGGCAATGCTCAGATCTGCTCTGAGCTAAAACAGAATGGCATTAAATATACTGATCCAAAGGATATTGCCAATATCCTGGCAGATCGATTCAGTGCCAACTTCACCCCCTCTCACCCCTAAATGGCCCATCTCAATACCGGAAGATTGCCAAATTCCAGTAATAACGGCCACACAGGTACAAAACGCACTCTCTAAAGCCAAGAATACAGCATCCATGGGACCAGATGACATCCCGGCTGTGTACTACATGAACTACAATATGAACTGGCACCTCACCTAAGTGTCATGTTTAATCATAGCCTCACCTCAGGTTTCGTGCCCACTGAGTGGCGCAGAGCTACAGTTATCCCAATCCACAAGGGGATCCACCTTGGATCCCGGAAACTACCGTCCCATCAGTCTGACAAGCCTTATCTGCAAGGCCATGGAGCGTATTATCATGGAACTTATAAACAAAGACATTGGCAACCTTCAAACACTGGACCCCACCCAGTTTGGGTTTGTGAAGGGCCGATCTTGTCTCCTGAACCTGATTGACTTCTTTGAATCAGTCTCCAGAGCCATGGACAAGGGTAAGGTGGTCCACACAGCCTATCTAGACCTTGCCAAGGCCTTTGACACCATCCCCACTCTGGAATCATAGATAAACTTACTAAGTTGGGCATTAATCCCTATGTCACCCAATGGGTTGCTAAATGGCTTACTGATAGAACCCACACTATAAAAGTAGCTGACTCCAAATCCAGCTCCAGACAAGTGACAAGTGGAGTACCTCAGGGTTCAGTCCTGGGGCCGCTCGTGTTTGGCATCTACTTCTCTGAAGTACAGGTCAACACTAAGGGACTCTGGCTAACAAAGTTTGCAGATGACTGCAAACTGGGAGCCATTATTGAATCCCCAAATGATGTGGATACTCTACAAAAGGGCCTTACAGAAACAGATGCTTGGTGCCCGAGCCATGGGCTCAAGCTCAATGCCAAGAAATGTATTGTTATCCCCTTTGGGAAAAAACATGTATCCATGAATTACCATATAGGTGGCAGTACACTAAACACAGAAAGTGTGATAAGAGACTTGGGGACACAGGTGGACAGTGGTCTCACCTTCGATAACCACATCGCCACAACAGTCAGGAAATCCTTCTATGTGGCACACCTCATCACGAAGGGCTTTTCATCCAGAAAAAAGGAGGTCATTGTCCCACTGTACTCATCCCTCATTAGACCCATTATAGAATACAATGCTCCATTTGGTATGTACCTCTCAAGACATCGGCAACAACTGGAAAGGCCTCAGAAATACCTCACTAAAAGAATCACAGGCCTAAAGCAGATGCCCTACGCTGACCGCCTTAAAAAACTCCAGCTATACTCTGTCGCATATCGTCTACTCAGAGGCGATCTCTACTTAACATACAAGGCCATGTCAAACCCAGAGCTGTTGGACATGCTACACTTAAAGAAATCCCAATCCCTCAGAGCTACACGCTCCAGGGATCTAAACCTTGTCATCACAATAAACAAAACATGCTGGAGGGATAGGTTCCTGACCCAGAGACTCCCCAGACTCTGGAATAGATTGCCCATACATGTCAAGCAGAGTGCCTCTTTGGACCTCTTCAAAAGGAACTTTGACGACTGGATGGGAGAAAAGAAATTCACCCCAGGGATCACGTCAGTCGCCCTGCTAGACAGGGGTCCAGGAAAGTAAATAATGTGGGAAGAAATAGCCAGGGAATTGTTATGGCTAGGCTTGTATAGGCCCTAGGGCTGATAGCCTAGTACCAACCTATGAACCTATGAACCTATGTAACAGTTGTCAGGAAATCCTTTTATTTAGCCCATCTAATTGCCAAGGGAATATCATCACAGTCCAGAGAGGTAATCACTCCCTAATAGTCAGTATTGATCAGGCTAATTATCAAGCACAACACCACCCTTGGGATGTATCTCACTGAAAATATCATACAATTAAAAAGACCTTAAAGGCTCCTAAGCAATAAAATCATAGGCCTAAAGTCCTTGAGCTACCAAGAGAGGCAGGAAACTCTCTCCCTTTATTCAGTGTCTTACAGACTTACTGAGGGGGATCTGTCTTGCGCACCATTGGAGAAGCAGTTGTCCTGAACCTCCTGTCTCTCCACAAGTCCAGTATCTTCACCAATATTTGAACCAAGGACCTGAACTTCAACAAATTAATACACTACATTGGAGAGGCATGCTTATAAGTCAGCACCTCCCAATCCTTTGGAATAAATTTCCCCTACATGTTATCCAGTGTGATTCACAATCTCACTTTAAACATAAACTTGTAATTTGATGGGTGAATTTATTTACTCTGGCTTGTATCAGTATGGCCATCCTGGAAAAAGGAGGTGCTGCCTGAAGGAGGGTACTGGCAAGGCATGAATCATCATAAAATTAGTTGGCCTTGGAATATCTATGAATCTAAACTGTTTTTATGGCTTACTCTCATAGCTTGTTAGGACATCTCTGCCTACACTCATAATGACCCTAAACAGCATAAATTGGGTGTAAGAGAATGAATGAATAAATAAATGAACACAACAAAATGATTACTACCTTATACGTACATTTAGCTCCAGTGAAATGTACCTCTGTGGAAAATTCTGCCTAAAACAGGTTATTCATAGGTTCATAGGAGGTTACTAGGCTAGTGGCCCTAGAGCCTTTACAAGCTTATCCCCAGTTGTTCTTTTTTGGATAGTTTACAGAATGAATTAATGAACAGGGTGGGCCTGTGATCAACACCAGCTACTCTGTCAATGAGGAACGTGGGTGCAACCACAGGGATGAATTTGCAGTCTCCTATTCAGTTATCTAGGTTGCATTTGAATAGGGTCAGTGAGGATCTCTGTTTTACGTGAATAGGGAGTCTATACCAGAGAAGTGGCAGTCTCTGGCAGATGTATCTGTCTCTCCATCATAATCTGTTAATGTCACAAGCTAGGTTAAGGTCCCTAAAGTGAGTAACTCTAAAGCCATTTGACTTGTGGATGTGTAGTATTTCCATTAGGGAAGAGTTGGAGATTGCCCTATAGGGCAGGCACAAGTCACCTCTCAGCAGTCTATAAGATATAAAGTGACAGGGTTTTCAGTCTGTCCACATAGGTCATGGTTTGGAGTCCCTGTATTTTCTTAGTGAGAAACCTCTGAGGTCTGTCCAGCTTCTGCAGGTGTCTGGTGAGGTATATGCAAACGGATGCATTAGTGGTCTGGTGAGAGTTGAGTACAGTGGAGTTATAACATCCATTGACCTGGATGCTATCCTCTTGCTAATGAGGTACACAATGTAGAAGGCTTTCTTTACCACTGTGGAAACTTAGTGGTCAAAGTTCAGCTTGTTATCAACCTGTGTTTCCAAGTCTTCCACCACTGGGTTGAAATTCAGGGGATGCTGTCAGTATAGTAATTTGTAGGGAATTGCATTCTACCAAAGGGAATAATAATGCATTTTTTGCATTTAGCTTTAGACCATGGTTTTGGCACCAATCATTTGTTTATGTTAGGCCTTCTAGTAATATGTTGACATCATTGGGGGACTCAATGATTGCTTCCAGTTTGCAATCATCAGCGAACCTGGTGAGCCAAAATCCATCTATTTTGGCCTGGACCTGGTGGAGATGGAGTCAGCCACCAGTTCTGACAGAGTGTGTTCTGTCAGTGAGCAAAATGACTACCCATCTGGTAATGTAGGGGTTAATCCCTATCTGGGAGAGTTTCTTAATGATGCCAGAGAGGGGAATTGTGTTGAAAGCCTTGGCAAGGCCAAGATAGACTGTGTGCATTGTCTTACCTTTGTCCATGGCTTTGATAACATTTTCAAAGAAGTCTACCAGGATTAATAAGCATGCTCTACCCTTAACAAAGACAAATTGGGTTGGGTCCAGCGTTTGGATGTCACCTATGTCCTTGTTGATAAGGTCCATAATAATTCTTTCCATGGCCTTGCAGATCAGGCTAGTTAGTCTTATGTGTCTGTAGTTCCCAGAGTCACTTGATGGCTCCCCTTTGTGCAGGGGCATTACTGTCACTGTTCTCCATTCTGCAGGAACATAGCCAGCTCTCAAGCTATGATTAAAGAGAATACCAAGTGGGTCCACTAGGTCTTGTTCCAGATTGTGAACAACATGGAATATTATCTGGTCTCAGTGAAGCCATGTTTTGGCCTTGGTGAGTGCAGACATGACCTATTCTCTAGAGACACTAGGCAGAGACCTGGTGTCAGGTTCACTTTGGGATATGGTAGATGGGAATGGGGGGTGAAGTTTCCACTGAATCTGTTAGCTAGCAAGTTGGCAATATCTTCCAATGTAGTACGAATGATCCCATCTACAAGCAGTTCAGCACATAGCTGGGTATTCCCTTTTAGACTTCAGACATAGTTAAAGAATGCCTTATGATTATCCTTGGCTAGGGATGCAATTTTAGTTTTGTAATTCACTTTAGAAGATGTTACAAGATTTCTGATATTCTTGTTTAGGCTTAGGAGGGAACTCTTCCTCTGCAGAGTGATATCCCTCTTGCTTTTTGACAAGAGTTTCTTCCTCTTGTTATATAATCTGTTTAGTCCACCACAGTGGCTTGTTTTTAAAGGAAAACCTGGTTTTGATCCTGCCACATACAGCAGAGATTATGCAGTTGCTTAAGTGTTTGTATGGGGCATTTGCATACAGTTTTGCATAGTGATCATTGATGTCTGCAATTGTGGGTGGTATGAAGCTTTTTATACCATCAGTTTGTAGGCTGTATTTAGTTTTGGTGACATTTTCTATAGTTTTTGTCCCTATGAGGGTGTCAGTTCCACTAGTTACTTCAAATGAGACTGATTTGTGGTCTGATCTTTCCAGGAAGGGCATCATTCATGGTGAAGTACAGTGACTGCCCATGTTGGTGAGAACTATGTCCAGAAGATTATAGCTGCTAGTGGGAGAGCAGACTATCTGTTCCAGAGCATCTATGTTAACAAAGTCCAGGAACTTCTGGGCAAGTATATTTTTACTCATGTATGACCCCCAGTCTATGGAAGGATAGTTGAAATCTCCCATGACTAATGTGCTGGGCTGTATGGCGAGGGATTCCAGTAAACTGAGGTAGATGTTGTGCTTATCCTGGTTCATGGTGGGAGATCTATAGCTAGCAATGATATGGTATGGTACTTTCCCAATGGTTAATTGGGCATGGAGTAGTTTGAGAGGCATGCTGTTTAACCAGTCTCAAAATGTATATGGTTTTAATGAAGATGGCTAAACCTCCACCTTTGGTTCCTTCACACTCATTCTAAGGTCTGAATGTGTGGAAGGCATTGTAGCCTTACACAGCTGGGGTGCTCTCAGTAGCCTTGAACCATGTCTCAATAACTGAACAGACATCAGCATGCTCCAAGATGAGGCATGCTTCCAAGGAGTACAGTTTCATGTTTAAACTTCTAGCATTAAGCAGCACAGCCCTGAGTTTGTCTTGATTAGATTTTGTTATGTTGGAAAATTTGTTCTTTTGACATTGCCTAAAAAGGCACTATAGAGGGGGGGGGGGCAATGGCCTTTGCCAGTATCTGAAAGCCATGGGGGGAAAAGGTGCAGACCACCTCTAGCAAAACAGCGAGGTCTGTCTACCATATCATCCCAGGCTGACAGATACTGTATCCCCCTGGACTGACACCAGATGCTGAGCCAATTGTTGAAGTCAATAATTTTTTGTTTATATTGTGGCATCAACCTGGGTGAGGGTAGGATACTGCTTAGGGCTAGGGAAATAACTGACTGGGACACATAATCAGTAAGTTCCATCATGTATCTCTTCATATAGTCCAGAGAGGTATGTCACAAGTCATTCACTCCAACATGGACTATGACAGAGTCATAACGGCACTTGTTGAGTGACTTGAGTGCATGAGTGATTTGTCGGATCCTGGCATCTGATAGGCAGCTGACTGTGACCCTTCTCCTTGTCCAGTATGGTGAGGGGGACATATGTGTGTCTCACTATGGCATCACCTAAGACCAAGCCATTTGATGTGTTTTGCCTTAGGGTCTTATTTGTTGAGACACGGGTGTGTATGTTTATATCTGTAATGGTTTGTGTATGCCTAGTGGTGACTGTGGGTGGTGTGCATTTGGGAGGTCTCTGTTCTTTTGGTAGGCTTTCAGAGATACCTCCGCATATGTGGGTTTATGTGTCATGGCCTTATTTTGTGTGAGAGGTGAGGTTTGCATGAGAGGTGAAGCATGTGTGCTGACAACCTGTTTGATGTCTTTTTTGTTTTTACGTGAGTGAAATTACTCCAATTCCACAGGGTATTTGCATCTCTCACATAGGGTGTTAGTTTGCTTAGTCAAGCCTATCTTGTTACTCAATGGTTGAAAGGCAAAAATACTGAAGTCTGCGCTAACTTATGGAAATTAAACTTTACTTGTAGAATATGTTCCAACTGTATGAAGTATGTACATGAATTCAATGCCTTATTTTACTTTTCTAGTGTTGTATTTACTGCTATTGAGCCTGGGCTGTATCTGAAAAGGGTGAATAGAACAGTTCACTTACCTGGTAAACAAACAGCAATCAATCAATAAACAAATAAACTGTCCAGAATTTTGTAGAACTTGTCTGGTTTTGCCTCCTATTTTTGCCCTGTTCCTCTTAAAATATTTTCTAGTAAATCATTAAGGATCATATCTATCAAAATTATGTAGAGAATCTAGATTATTACCTCATGTTTAGGTCTTTTCTTCATAAAATCTGGCAAATCATTGAGGACTCAAACCACTGAAGGATATGAAATCTCAGACTCAGTTATTTAGTGAGCTCATTAAACAATGAAACATTTGAGTGCAAAAGCCATTATTTTAGTTGCCTTCTTAGTTTATAAGAACAATATTAAAAATATGTTCCTAATTTTTGTCCTTTATCTCACCATTAATTTTGGCTTTGTTCAGATTTCTTAAGCAAAGGTTGAGAGGTATGCAAAGGATTACAGTCAGTCACTATTGCCAGACATTAAAGTTTCATACTACTATTGTTCAGAAAATGCATATTGATGCAAAACCTGTTCTGTTAAAATTTTAAGTAAATAAGTACATTGAGCAGCTGCTAAAAGTGGGAGGTTCTTTCCCAACCTATGGTTCCAGCACCCATGATCAGAAACCCCTGAGTTATATGACAATAATGGGCCTGCCCCCCCCCCCAAAGAAATGGTGTGCACCTCCAAAGCTGGAGTGATAGATGATAAGACACAGGCAGAGCATTACTGAGGATCTCAATTACAGCTGAGCCCAGGAATACATCAACAAGGAATCTGCTTTCTTCAGTCATGCACAGGAGGAGGGGGTGTTTAACTAGTGCATTTAGTTTATTTTTGTATTTGCTTCAATGTGTTAACTAGGTAGGTGTGCTGGTTTAGCTGGCAATTTTCAACCATGATCTAGGCTCTTTTTAAAGCAGCAATACGTGATAATGGCTCAATAAGATAAAGAGTTCAGCAGAAACATCATCTTTATAGAAATGTTCAGAGAACATCACACATTCACAATGATGAATAAACATTGTATATAGTATATAAAAAAAATCTTACAAAGGCATTGTTAAAAAAATATTCAATACGGCTTATACAAATACTTCAAATACATCCATAAGGCCCCACTGTCTTCAGCCATAAATACCCAGGGGATGGTATGCATTCAGTTTACACATTCACATGAGCCCACTATCTTAAGCCATACATGCACAAGGGATAGTGTGCAGTCAGATAGTATATTCATAGGGAACCCTGTGCATGTACATCCATGGGGAGCCCATTGCATTCAGTCATATGTGTACAGGAGACAGTATGTACTTAACCAGTACATCAACAGGAAGTCTACTATCTACACCCATACGTACACATGGGATGGTGTGCACTCTACAGTGGATCCACCACTTTCAGGCATGCATGCAGAATGAATATTGTGCGGTCACCTAATAGATTCACAGGAGTCCATTTTCATCAATCATACTGTATATACATCATCAAGTAAAGATTTTTGTCCATCCAGGAGAGTAATCCTTACTGGAAGATTGCTCTCCATTCAGGAGTGATACTGACACTAGTGTCACCATGACTTCTGACTGTGACTCATCTCAAGGTGTCTAAGCATCATTGTCAGATTCTTTAGAAGTGTGCACATCAGCAATTTGTCCATCCTCAGCCAGTTCTACATGTTGTCCATAATCATTTCCACATGTGAATATATAACACAGAAACACAATAGTTAGCACATTGTAATATGATACAGGGATGGCCGTGTGACATGCAGGACAGGGTTTTTTTTGTAGCCATTTCCTTCTTCTGTAACCTTTTATCTCTCGTTGCTGTATGTGATACATTCTTGATGTGCCAGTGAAAAGAATGTGCATCATGCCTACTTTGTAAAGAAATGATTCCTAGCATAACAACTGTGTATGTAAACAATTCCTGTGTACTGCTAACATGATCTGTCATTCACTGAGACATGGGTGAGATGGGTCAGGCCTGTACCAGCATCCACATCTCGAGTCAAGGATAAATCGTGTTTCAACCCATCCACCCTCCACCCAGTAATACAAGGAACTGTTTCATGTATGTCAGTCTAGCTCCACTGGCCCTAATGGGCCACCCTCTTTTGGTGAATTTCTCCATTGCAGTCTTCTGTGACTTCTGCTTGGCATGGCTTAGCATGTCAGTGAAGTGATAGCAACATGACTTAATGTGTTGTTTTGATCATACACCCTGTTTATGCATTGCAAAACAGTCTGACATTCCTGGGCATGTGTAGTTTATTCTGCACCCCCTTTAACCTTCACCCAAAGGGTGTACAACTTGAGTTTCTGCACCAGAACATTGTTTTCTGCATTTATGAAATTATCCAGCCTCTGTCTACCCCATTTAGTGGACACACTGCATGCTGCATTTTGACTCATCCTGTGGACATGCAGCATCCTGCCCCTTCCTGTGGATATGCTACCTTCTGCCTCATACTGTGGACATGCTGTATCTTTCTTCATCCTGTGAACATGGTGCATCCTTCCCCATCTTGTGAACATGTGACATCCTTCCCCTTCCTGTAGATATGCAGAATCCTGCCTCTTCCAGTAGACATGCAGAATTCTTCCCCATCCAGTGGACATGCTGCATGCTGCATGTTGACTTATCCTGTGGACATGCAGCATCCTGCCCCACCCTGTGGATATGCTATCTTCTGCCTCATACTGTGGACATAATATATCCTGCCCCATCCTGTGAACATTGCATACTTCCCCATTTTGTGACTATGCTGCATCCTTCACCTTCCTGTGGACATGCAAAATCCTGCCTCTTCCTGTGGATATGCAAAATTCCACCCCATCCTGTGGACATGCTGCATCGTGTACTTTCCTGTTGACATGCCATAGCTTGCACCTTCCTGTGATATATAATATCCTGCCCCATCCTGTGGACATGCTGCATCCTGCCCAGTCCTGTGGACATGCTGCATCCTGCCCTATTTTGTGGATGGGCTGTATCCTGAACCTTCCTGTGTACATGTTGCATCCTGCATCTTCTTGTGCACATAAGCCATCCTGCCCATTCTGCAGATGTAACATCCTGCCCCATATGTGGACATGCTTCATCCCGTCCTATTCTGCGGATGTGGTCTGTCCTCTTGTATATTTTAAAAACAAGGATATGTATTATTAGGAGTATATGCATAGCTACTGAGAAGAAAGACTATTGGTTAAGTGCAATAAAAACACCATCCCCAGGATTCAATAAACTCCATGTAGGCTCCATGTAGAGTCTACACAGACTGCATCCATGTTCATCGCCACAAAATGGTTTTGGTAGCAAGTAATGCATATGCATAATGTGCATGATATGTAAGTGAGGTTTCTCAGTGTATCCCAGTTGCACTGGCCATGAAACCTCATAAAAGAACACAGATAATGAATCCATGCAAGCACCGACAGATCACCCCCATCATGCACCTGCAGACGAGTATGAAGTCCTACATGAAAATCCATCCATCCTGAATGACTATTTGAAAACCACATATCTTATACTGTCTTTTCTCTGTTTATTTATTTATTTATTTATTTTAGTTTTGCTCAGTGTTTGTGTGATGAGAGTAGTGCTTGCTAATGTTTATGGTGTCTGCACATGGGGACCACCCATGTATCAGACATAAACCAGACATCTAAAAATAGAAACAGAAAGCTTTCAATTAATATCACTGCACAATGCTGTGCATCATGCAAACCCAGTAAACATAGCTGTGCTATGCTCATAACATGAATTTAACAATGATTACTAAAACTACTTTGATCATGCCACTACCCTTGTGGTGACATGGGTTAAGTGTTGGACTAACGTGCAGATGATCCTGGACGCTAACGTAGAGAATGCAAACTTTTCTTGTTACGGTGTAACATTGCAGCTTATCCAAATAAAGTGGTACAATAAGGAAATAACCGTGGAATTATATTGGTTGATATTTTACCAATATATTTGAAAAATGTGTGCGCTGCTTAGCATTGCGCAAATGTTGGTATGCGTGACAGTAAGCAGCTTGCACCATTTTCAAATGTATCAAAATCCAGACAGTGCACACTCTCAGTAAGCATAATAGGTGGGAAAACATGGTATTTAAAGGGAAATTACCAGGAATTGCACTTTATACATTAAGGTTTGACTTGTGCAGCAATATCTGGTGTAGGTAAAGGTGTACACTTTAGAGCACAGTGCTGGGGTGTCCAGGAGTTCAAAGTTTTTATTGGGTTCCTAGTTAGGGATCATGGCCCATGCCTGTTGCAGAAAGCCTATACTGGAACCTAATAAAAAGTGAAAGCCTGGAATAGTTTGTCAATAGCTCTTACCAGTGCAACTGGTTGCACTGGTGAACAGTGTCATCACCACTATGATGACATCTGTAGGAGAAAGAAGGATACCCTTGATCAGTGGATCAAGGATTGCCAGGTGGGGAACACTATGGTGATGTATAAGTATAACTTGCATGAATTACTTGAAAATACTTAAGCTGGTTGTGGTAAACAATGGTATTCATAATGCTTTTTCTTTTCCCTTTTTTCACAGCTGCAGAAGAGAGGGCCTTGAATGTGAGGTCCCACACTAGGCGACTGGAGAGGATGAGAGAAACATGTGGTAAGCAAGAATAATTATATAAAGCACTCTTACTGCAGCCTTAACAGCTATAGATGGATTAGTTGCTATATCAGACTTTATTATGAATTTGGAAATGCATATCTGCACAGTAACTTTCAATACTACTTTTATCTGCTGAAACCCTAGATTTAATAATCACTGCTTTGTTCTGGTCATTGTAGGATTCATGGTTGTCTGGCAAGTGCTTTATACTGAAGTCAATAATTTATTGAGTGTCCAAATGTTATGTTAAATGAAATCATATGCAACTATCCATGTGTATAATAGCAACATTTGAAATATGTTCCTAATTGTGGGTCCTTGTACACCCAATAGTTTATGATATGTCAAAATATCTTGCTCTAAAAAGGTTGAGAGGTGTCGTCTGACACATAAAGCAACAGTTGCATTTTCCTAGATAACAGACCATGAGTCTATAAAGTGTAAAATGAAAGAGAGTGCAACTGGTCAATGACCGATAACAACAGAAAAAACAAAGAGTTTCCACCGAAACAATGAAGCCAATGACGGTTTATTGCTCAATAATCCACAAAAGTTGCACATAAATATCCACGAACAACTAAGCTCTTTCACCAAGGTTAAAAAACCATAGGCATCTTCAGAGTTGTTCGTTTACAATGCATTCCCCCCTTTTGTATAACTTCAATTACATTAATTAACCAATCATTCAAAAAAAATTGACAATCATTAAAGACACAGTAAAATATTAACTTGCACCTACCTAATATTTAAAAATACTTGTCAATTATCAAATATGATAAGCCCACATATGTAAACACAAATAAAACACTTTGAAATAAGCTTTGAACTTCAATTTTCACTGATACATATATTAATTTCACTAAACAATCATGTGTAATGATATATACAAAAATGTATATATATATATCAAATTGTACTTTCATTGCCTGTTGGTAAATAACATGTAAAAAAGACACCTGTAAAATTAACACATTTTCTCCTGTCCTAAAATAACACAAGAATTCTTATTATATAAACTAACCAATTTTATTCTGCTTTATTTTTAAAAAAGGCTTTATAGAAATAAACTCATTGAGCCCTGGCAGACTTGTTGCATTAGTCCGTATTTGCCACAAAGACTCATGTGCCTCTAAAATGGACTCACAATCTCCACCCCACTTGTTGTCAATGATTTTATCAATAACAAAAAATAAAAATTTACTAAAATTGACACACTGCCTAGAGTGCAAATATAAGGCATTGTGTAGATCCTTGTTTTTGATAGCTCTTAGATGTTCACTAATCCTGTCCCTTAATCTATGAGTGGTCTTCCCTATGTAAAAACCAGGACAGGAAAGACAAGTGGCCACATAGACCACTCTCTTAGAGTTACAATTGCATTTTCCTTAACAATTCACGAGACACCAAACCCACTGATGTCCACATAAGGTCCATTGTTAATGTACCTACAATACCTACAATTCTCGCACTTAGACATGTAAGAGACTTTACTAAAATCCACATATTGTGCCTCCAATATATTTTTGATATTGCTGCCCCTACTGTGTATTATTTTCAACCTATATTGGCCTTGGAAAGTTATTTACAAATAGAAAAACAACAAAAAAAGAGTGAGTCTCGAACAACAGGTATAGTTGCACAATTCAGTAACAGAACATCTGAATTTACTGAAATAATCAGTAAAGGTTTGGACATCATTTTTGACAGGAACATGTTTTCTGTTATAGGTGTTAAGCCTACACTCACTCAACCAGCTGCAGCACTAAGGCCCAACCTTTCTCGGCTGCCATCTGGTGGCACCCCCCCTGCTGCCCCTGGCCTACGGGGAGCCTCAAGTATATCTGTCCCAAGGGCTAGAGGCAGAGGGAGTGCATACATCACCCATGCAGAGTTGCCAGATGTGGTGCATAGGATTGTGCACCAGACCATGGGCACACACCTATGCCGGATGGAGAACATACTGTCCATCCTTGTATGGTAGACTGAAAATAGGCCAAGATGTTGGCCACTACAGTCAATGGTGCAGTGATGTAACAGTGCTGACAGTCCAATCTGTGAGGACTTGACTTACACTGTTACTGTGCTGACGTCCATGGGACTTGATTCCCCCACCCCCACCAAGGTGTTGACCCCCTCATGTGTCCTTCACTGACACTGTCATTGTCTTGTATGGTTTGTCTGTCTGCAAATGCTTCTTCATCTTCCCAACTTGCCTGCCTCAGACTTGCCTATGTCCCTCCCCCAACTCTCCACTCTCTCCTTTAAAAAAAATAAATAAAAAGGGAACCTGTCCCAAATACAAATATCATCCCATACATAGCTCTCCATTTTGCAGATGTGTCTACTTGACACAACTAATTTAGTCCAATTGGCTTCACAATGCAATTATGTTATCACCCCTCTCTCTAGAGGTGACAGTCCGAATACAGCTAAAACTGTGTACATGTGTCCAGTTGTTACTGTTGAAGAAATTGGAAGCTATGGTTCTTCCCTACACCCTTCCTTCACATTCCAACCTTCCTTTCACTTTATCTTCCCCCCTGCTTGCTACCCATTTTACCACTGTCCTATCATCACCTTTTCTTTTCTTTAAAGAATCAATGCATGATATTGCGTATTGTGCACCATTGTTAAGCAATGTTGAGTGGTAGTAGTATAAGGGAATATATTTAACACTATAGTCCACACTTGTAAAAGTTTTGCCAGCACCCTTTTTTGAACCTGGTGCCATCAAACTTCCACAGCAATGCATTAACCCCTCAAGCCACAGAGTCTGTTAATGAGCAGCTGTATTCTAAACAATGAATATGAATTGTCATATATTCCCAATTAAGCATGTTTGCATGATGCTGCATAATGATTAACAACTCTGAGAAAATATTAATTTAATACTATGCAGTTTCCTTATGTAACAGCTGTAGAATGCATGTGGTGACATGTGTAGAATGTTAGAATGAAGGGCAGATAGCCTGGGGTTCTAATCCAGGGCATGCTTATATTATTTTTACTATTGTGAGATTGGAACTGACACAAAAAGTGGGACTGCACTTTTTGAAAGTTAATTTTGCATAGATTTGTAAAAGGTACATGTCGATTAGCATCATACAAACAGATTTAGTTGTTTTAACATGTGTGTATGATGCCTTTTCAAATGAATCATAATTTTTACAGTGTTCACTCTTGGTAAGCAGTACTGGCAGAAATCACAAGCTGTTTCATTTGTAATGGCTTATGACCTGTTACAAAGTAACACTTGGCACCTTCACCTTGCTGTGTCTGTCAAATCTTCCTCATTTATTTTGACTTATGTGTTGTTTGCAGGCTGGTGTGCACCACACACCAAAATGCAGAACTGATAACATATATAAAATGGAAGCCAGTAATATAGGCTACAACACAAAGGAAAATATCACTTTTGTAACACACAAGGCCACACAGTAAGTTGAGTATCAACTATTTTTCTACTATGCATCAACTGTTAACTGATATTTACCCATACCTATATATACATCTGTTGCTTTATTAACACTAATGTGGGGTGTGGTCATGGTTTAGCTCATTAAAACATGATTACACTTCATGTTTTGGCTCCAGATGGTACCAAGTAGAAAAATAGCATCAAGTAATTTATTCATGTGTTTCCTTGCATATGTGTTAATCATTTTTACAGCAACATATTTTCTATCATTTAGGCGTTTATGCGCAATACACACCATCAAGTGGAAAAATTGCAAAATAATTGAATAAGCTCTTGTATGCCATTGTGGTGCATTCTGTGCACCATACAACATTGAGCAATAATTCTTTAAAGAAAAGAAATGGGGAAGATAGGAAAGTGGTGAAATGGGGAGCAAGCAGGGGGAAAAACAAAGTGAAAGGAAGGTAGGAATGTGCAGGAAGGGTGTAGGGAATAACCATAGCTATCCATTTCTTTAAAAGCAACAACTGGGCACATGTACACATTTTAAGCTGGGTTTAGACTGTCACCTCCAGAGAGAGGGGTGGTGACAACAACATAATTGCATTGTGAAGCCAACTGTACCAACTTAGGTGTGTCAAGTAGACACATCTGCGAAATGGAGAGCTATGCATGGGATAATATTTATTTAGGAACAGGTGCCCTTTTTTTAAAGAAGAGAGTGGAATGTTGAGGAAGGGATATCTAGGCAAGCCTGGGGCAGGCAGGTTGGGATGGAGAAGAAGCAATTGCAGACAGGCAAGACATACAAGCCAAGGACAGGATTGGTGAAGGACACAAGAAGGGGTGAACACCTTGGTTGGGGTTGGGGGTGGGGGAATCGCAAGCCTATGGATGTCATGTTTGGTGACAGTCAGAATCAAGTCACCACCCAATGGACTGTCATCATTGTTACCTCACTGTGTTAATGGCTACTGTGTCTAATAATGTCTGTATCTCCTTGTGTTATTAAGTACAACAATGAAGAGCAGTGTCTCCACTCAGTGTAGCTGTGCACCAATTGTGTGGAACTTAGTCGTACACACCAAACCTGGAAGTTCATCTCAGGTGACAAGATCACCACTCACACCTCTGTTCCCAGAGGGAAACACAGGCCTATTGTCTGGAGCAGAACTACCTGAGGGTGCAGGTATGGCAGGGGCTGTGGGGGGGGGGGGGCAGGCTGCAGTCCAGAAGTGCTGGGCCTTGATGCTGTAACCTGTGGAGGAAGTATAGGCATTCCAGAGAGAATTGTTGTACCCTGCCATGCTGTAGTAATAAGAAATAAAATCAAAATCCAAAAATGAGATAAACATTAACACAAAATAATGTACAAAATAACATTAACATAAAAAACATAATTTAATGCAAAACAATTATTACAATGGAAATTATTAGATGCATAATATATAACAATGAAAAAAAAAAGATTAATAAAAAAAAGAATAGAAGGGGTGGGATGAGAGAAGAATTAAAGGAACATTAGTAACCAGGCAGATAATATACAAAGCTTTCTACAAATAATTTACTATATTTTGTTACACGTTATCTAGGACAATAACAAATGCTAAACATACCTTTATTACATTGAATATTCCCCTGTTGCTGACACAAACACACTATACTACATATCAGATTTCATCCAGCAATCATTCATGCTTCCATATATTGAACATATGCATGTTGCAAGTACAATGTATACATTTGACAGCAGGCCATCTAAGGCACAGGTTTAGAGGTCTGCAGTTCCACTGTTATCATTATGAATATGTAACAGTACTGAAGTCTACTGATGACAAGCTAAGATATTATTATAAAGAGCTGCCCTTAAATTTGGGGAGTGTGTTATTGGGGAGTGTAACTCACAAGCAGTGATGAATGTAATACTGTATTTTCCATTTGGAATACTGCATAATGCTAGCACTCTATATTTTGCAGTTTTAGAGATACAGGTTGATGGTTATTATGATTACAGTATGCAGCATGCTGTTGGTGTCCCTGGTGTATAGGTTATAATTTACATTGCAATATTTATGTCAGCTTAAACGTACTGTATAGTTTGGAAGTGGGGCATTCTAAATGACAAACCTTGTCTACTCAGTAATACTGGACTGTTGTTTTACTAACATATTAATGCATGCACAGTATTCTGCTAAAATGGACAAATGCATACTCAAAGTAATACAAGTCTTTAGCACAATAAGCTGTATTTATTCCTAATGCTAAAATGCCAGTACTGTTTTGAAGCATACATACCACTGGCATCTCTCATCCTTCTCAATCTTCCCTCATAGGCTTGCACGTTTATTGTTCTCTCCGCATTAGCTATGGGAAGAAAAAATAAACAGAGTAAGATCAGCAATCAGAAAAACATGCAGCTGCTTCATCATTCAAGTAGTGCCTGTAAGTGATGCTCACACATCTGTGGAGTGCCATCAGTCCTGCATTCATCAATCCAGCATTCGAGGGTATCCCTCTTCCTCATCTTGAGGTCTTGATAGTGATTTCTACACTGTATGCCAGTGTGGGGGATACCAGTAACAGTGGACAAATCCCAGGCCAAACTATTCCAAGCATCCGATTTGTAATCTGATCCATGACGGTGCTTTTGCAATAGCCAGTGACCATAGTCATTCACTAGGAGTCCAACAAACACTTTGAACTCCTGCACACTCCACCTTTGAGAATGAAATTTCAAAACTTCAACCTGAAGCCAGCCATGTGTAATGCAGATGTACACTAATGTACAATGTGTTTTCCCACCAATTACAGTTATAACAGATACTAAGAATGCAGAACATTGCAATCTGCAACATTTGAAAATGGTGCATGCTGCTTACCATTATGCAAAGGTAGGCAATGTGTTTGCGTGAAGCTGAATACACACAATATGTGAAATAATGCAGATATTATTATAAAAACTGCATGACTAACATAGTAGGACTATCTCATCCATCAGGGCAATAATTATTATATAGGAAATATGGGTCTATATTATAACATCGAAGTCTAAAAACTTTGAATGTTATAATATCGAACCCATTCAATCAAAACACCAGAAAACCGAACAGTCAGAATAGCAAATTTTTTCCCTGGGAAAAAATTTGCTGTTCCGACAAACATACACACAACTCAAGCACACCAAAATAAATAATCCACACACATACACTTCACAAAACCCTACACTAAACCAGACATACACCACTAGCTATCCACTTACCTTAACCCAACCCTAACCCTAAGGTCCCTAACTATCGCACACTCACCTTACCCGCTCCCTAACCCTAACTCACCTACCCCACCCTAACCCTCACGTCCACACAATTGCACATTTACCTGACCCATGCCCTAACCCTAACTCACCTAACCCATGCCCAGTTACACACTCACCTTCATTCACACACTTACCTTAACCCGGTCCGTAACCTTCACTCCACAGTTGAGGAAATAGCGAAGCTGCAGAAACGGCCCACTGAATACTTTCCCTAGGAAAGTATCCAGTGTTCTGCAGCTTCACTATTTCAAGCATTCGCTCTACTGGGTGCGATATTATAACATTCAAAGTTTTTAGACTTCGATGTTATAATATAGACCCAGAAATACTAGGTCAGCTACTAAAATTTATCATGTGAAGTGCAACACCATTAATAAGGATAGGATTGTGCTGTATTAGAACCCTAGACCCTATGACATTCGTACACTCACAGTTGCTCCCACAACAAAAATGAAGATATAAATGACTAGAATTTATTGCATTCCTAGCTATTACAAGGACACATTACAGAACAAAACAAGGCTGGAATACTTGTATTCGAACCCAGTACCATTGGAACTTAAAAGTAGTACTTAACTTCTTGCACCAGAGAAGAAGTTACTTAGCCTGTGGCTACACTTGTATTCAATGTAATGTTTATACAGGCTCAATATAAGAAAATAAAGTGATAACATGCAGAAAAAGAAATCAATTTATGATATACATAGTCCAATTTGTTAGTACACAGGGAATATACCTATATAGGTGTACAATCCAGATTAACATGCAATGTAGATTAAGAGGAATGCATGGTTTCCTTAAAGCTGTTGTTCTCACATACACCACTGTAGCAAACAGTAACAGTCATTCAGCACACAAGCAACTTCAACAGGGAATGTACATTTATTTTGAAGTAGTACATGTCAGATGTACACGTAGTTAAATGTTCGACTTGGAAAATACTTCACTTACTCCTTACACAGGCTGTTATGATTCTTGTTTTCAGATATACAACAGTCGGCAATTAAGTAAAGCCATGTTGGCTAGCATGAACAAGCAATGACTGTTATTTTGTGGGTGGGGAGCAAAGGCATCCACCCATATGTGAGCCTGTGAGATATCCCCCAGAATACACATTTGGATCATTTGCGAGATGGGTCACATATGGAATTCATGTTAACTGACAGGTTTGGCAGCACATGTGGAAGATGATACACATGCTGTTCAACATGCCTTGGCAGTGTGAGTTGTGCACCTCATGGTTAATGTAGACTCTATCTTTTCCCCATTTCTTGTTGTCATGTGTACATGACTCCAGTAGAAGGCACACATTCATTTAGGATAATGCAATACATGATACAATTGCAGCATTCTTCTATAAATATACTCAGAACTATTGTTTAAATTTGCCATGTTGTAGCATACCGTGCAGTGATGTTTTGAAGATCATAGCTGGTGATACCTGTAACACACCAAGCATGCCCCCTGCCACTTTGTGAAATGTCCCAATGACTAGAAATAGCATTTAAACATATACCTTGCTTTCCACTGGGATGGTTTCTTACATTTGTCTCTGTCTGTGAGCCAATGCTGAGAGGTTGCTCAGTTCCTCCAGTGTCTACGTGCCCTGGAAATTTTTCACCTTCTCTGCACATGGCTATTGCTAGGAGCAGCAGTGTCTTCAGCCTGTATTACACACAGACATATTCAAAGCAGATGATTACAATCTATCTGTGCCTGCTTTGTGTCTGTACTCCAGTATTTTCTCAATCCATAATAAGAAAAATACAATGGAGACAATATGAATGCTTTTATAACTTGTGAACTACCTCCACAGGATGGTTAATTAGCATGCAGTTCAGCTGTGTATGCTGTAATTAGCTTCTCTGAAGCTCAGAGTAGGACACATGCAATCAATTATTGATGTACTCCATTATAAAAAGGCAAATGAGTAGCTGGGTAAACTGATGTGGATGAGAGTTAGTACATGATTGTAATATAGATACATATTCTTCGGATTCACTATATTTCAACAGAGGAGTATTGCACTCCATCAGGTATGTATTCATCTTGTAACCTAAATAATGCATATGCTGGAATGTAGATAACAATAAATGTGAAGTATCTGTATACATTCGTTAGAAACATACTCACTACATGACCTTCTTTGCCAGCAATGTGAGAGGTACAGAGGCTGTAGGGTAGGCAAAAAGTATAATGCTGTGTGCTGACTATGTAAACATGTTCCATGGAAAGATCCTTTGATAGTACTTTTAACATTTCCCCACTGTTTGCTTAACAACATTGTTCCTGGCCCTGGTATTTATTTTGTTTTGGGGGATGTGGGGAGCGATGAAGTCCTGCTATGGAACAAACTAGAGTGGACTGTTATATTGGGTGGGGGACATAGTTCAGTATCTGTTGGGCACAATAAATAATGTTTTGCTCTTGTTACTCTCTTAGTTTTTTAACCACCCTTGTTATTTACTGCACAATGTTGAATCTTCACAGTTTATTCCACTTTTGAGTATTGGGAGCCTTCCTTACTGCACTATCTGTATAACAGTTTGTACTTATGTGATCCTTATGTGTGTTATCATTATTTTGTCTTTCAGTAAACTATATGCACCTGAGACATAGACCACCATTTTATGAGGCCAAAAATGAGCTGATTGTAGATGTGCTCAGACAACACCATGAGGTCCTGCTGTCAAGAGGGAGGGCAAGGATGGCTGACCATGTGGAACTCTAGGATGACCTTGTCTGAAATATCAACAGGGTGAGCCGACAGAGTCGCACATATGAGCAGGTGTGTCACAGGGCTACTGACGTGATACATGCAGCCAGGAGGCATGCAGCTGAAGTGGCACACAATCATGAGGTCACAGCTGGTGGTCCTGCAGCAGAGGAACACCTCAGTGCCACCAAAGAATTCCTGGCAGATGTTGTGCCACTCAGGAAAGCTCCCAGCAATCCGACAGCCAGTATGTCATTGATGTGGGCGCCACTCCTACTACATAAGATAAGAGTCCAGGTAGGCTGTGTTAGATCATCAGTAGAATACAGTTGCAGTCATTCTGTAATACTGCATTTATTTTTAATGTGTGGCAGGTTGCTTTTTTGGTGGGGTGTAATTAAAATAACTGCAGTTTTCAGGTCATATAACTGCCACAGAGGATTCCTGGCACACATCTCTACACAGAACAGCTACCAGTAATCCTTGAGCCAATATGTTCTGGATGTGGGACTGCCAGGTATGCTTTGTTACATCATCATTAAAACAGTGCTGCATTCTGTCATAAATGTATAGAGTTGTGTCAACCTCTGTGTGTTGGTTTGGGATATTTCAGATAGCTGCAGTTTTATGCTCATTTAAAGGAGGTTAGCCACATTCCTGATAACATTTATTTGAGTGTACATATAGATGGGTAAAAGTATTAACCCCTATAGTACAGTTAAATGCATGGTGCTGTTGCCATGATATCTTCCTTTACTTTTCCCAGAACCATCAGGGATTCAATGTACAAGGGCTGCAGATGTTGGTAAGTGGACTAAGTTTTTGTCTGTACGTCCTCTCAGGCCTGATGTATGTTTTTCACTACTGTTTGTATACCTGTCCACTGCATAGATTTTTGCTGAATGTCAAGGTTTGTTAATCATCTTTCGGGCCTGTATTTAAGATCATAATAATTTTCTGACAGATTACTGTCAAGTCAGTAATGATTGCAAATATTAAATAATATGACACAGATCTCGCATTCAAACTGCATACCCTTCAAATATATCATGGTGAAGCAAAACCTGTTATTCCAGCAGCTGTAAAGGTTTGTAGGAGCATATTATGTCATATTTGTTCATATTCTTTAGCCTTTGTACAACCACTATTTATGGATTTGTCCACACATCTTACTGTAAGTGGTTAACAGGTTTAAATGTTTGTAATAGTGACAGCAGTGTAAATTGCAGCATAGTAGTGCAGGTATTACTGTCACCCTGTTTTTCTTTTATCATAGGTAAACATGGAAGTAGTTCTGTGTCCCCTGTGCCACCTGATATCAGTGTCTCATCAGAGTCTAATGATGATAATGGTGGCCAAAGTGAGGCACAGTCAGGAGTTGCAGAAGCTGAATCTGACACAGAAGTTGACATCCAGTACCCACACTCAGGATCCACAGACATAGCCAGTATGCCTACCCATACCCAGTCCACTGAGGCCACAGATATTGGAGAGTTGGAGGGGAAGGACATAGACTGGGGAAGTGTGGCAACCATAGCTTCAGTACCTGTTAACACTCTCTGTAGCCAAACTGTTGGTGAGGTGCCACATGGGCGGATTGATAGGGGTGCTCATCAGAGACCTGCTATCCCTCCACCACCTGGTGCAGGTGTCTCTTCACATGTCATTCGACACTTGTTTATGGCCATAGTGGAGGCACAGGCCTGTTCAGAGCATCACTCCAGAAGAATGCTCAGGGTTCTAGATATGGCACAGTCTGACATCTGTGACTGCCACCACCATGTTGTTGATGCACTGAATCATTTCAATGATGTGTATGAATAGGATGTTCCATGATGGAGTGTAGAGCATTGTCATGGAATGCACATTGTCTATGCTGGGATGTCTTCTGGGAGGGGAACATTGACCTCATGGGCATAGATCAGCAACTGCATCGGCTGAGAGCCAACAGGGTCATACCCGAACAACCTTCCGCAGTGGCAATACATCCGCTGCTCTATCAGAGAATGTGCTGTCCACACCCAGACATAGCAAGCCATGGGGTCGTGATCCTGGCCATTCCCATGAAGGGAGGACATCCAGCAGGCATCAGTCACCCTCAGATAGTAGCACACCATCTGACCTTGGGTCTGGAGAAGCCAGTGCAACTCCTGGCAGAGACTGTTCTTGTGGTTGGGGACAAAGATGCTGAACTTTCAGCTCTACCATGCATAGCTCACAACTGTTTGACATACAGACATGCAGGGCTAGCACTAAGCTGGCTGTGTTCATGCATAGAGACACACACCAATGTCATATTGAGGGCACCTTCTGACACACATGCTGCTGCTCTTACACACACACACACACACACACACACACACACACACACACACACACACACACACACACACACACACACACACACACACACACACACACACACACACACACACACACACACACACACACATACACACACTCACTAACCTTTTGTGCCAGTCTAGGCCTCCTGAACCCCAAGAAACCACCCTGTGCAAGTGATGACTATGCCACATCCCTGTTGTCTATCTTTTGGCTTCAGGTATACTAAAGCTATCTGTCTGATGCACAGGGTGACCACTACATTTAATATGTATTTTATATCTCCATTTGTGCTGTTGACCTGATAAGTGTAATTTATATTGTAGTTAGCCAGGTAGCCAGTTCTTAGAATAATAATTCCTCTACTTTCTAGTTGATTCTTTTGTAAAGCTTGCAAAGTTAGTCAATTACATGTGTCTCATTAATATATCTAACCTTCTCTTTAAGGATTGTTTAGTGCTAACTTATGTATGCACATCCAAAGTCAACCCATCAGATTCAGAACTCTGGATTGTATGTAAGCACTGCAGACAAAGCTCAAAGCAGAAATACACTATAATATTTTGTTTTTTTTCATGCACATCACCATAGGTTCTGAGGTTCATAGGCAGTGACAAGGATATTGGCCTGATGGTGTTTAGAAGTGTAGCCAATACATCACAATATAATATGCATAGCAGATATAATGTATGGCCATGATTCTTACAGTAAGGACCACCATGTCCAGCATAGAATCAGCAGTGATCCATGGCAGATGACATGTTCACATCAAGTCAGCCTGCCTGTGCTCAAACAGGTTAATGGCTGTGCTCTGCTTGACATATATTGGAAGCCTAATGCAGATGACTGACCACCTTTGAGACATGTCTGTGTCTGCCCAGCATGTCCTATGTTTGTCATACTGTACATTGAGGTCCATAGAAGAGGTGGCTATGGTCCCGTATGACTTAAGGATGTGCAGTATATTCTTCCCATTTGGGCCAAAGACAACCATGTAATGGATACATAATCTGCCTCAAAGCTATATATATGATATTGCATACACTGACAGCTACTTCATTCTGCTCACTGAATGCGTATGTTGGAGACCCTCTGATGTTTTATTACTCAGAGATGTCTGAAGTGTGTCAACCTCCTGCAGGTGTCTGGGACAGTACTTATCAAAGGGTGGATTATAGACATTCATAGGCCTGATGATGGATGAGTATAGGGAATTGACAAAATTAATTGTTGTCGATGTAATGCCTTTGCTAATTGGATGTAACATATAGAATGCCTTATTCCCCACAGTACACACATTCACATGTGTTCCAAGGTATATTGATGCTGAATTTGGCAATATTGTACTCTGGGCTATTTTTAAATAAGCAGGAACATTTACTAACACAGGGTATGGTGATGCATGTTTGTGCAGTTGTTATAACACCTGTGGCTTTGTCAGCTGTCATTAGTGGCACAAAGATGTTTTGCCACACATACTCTGCTTTTTTTAGCCTTTTGATAAGTATATGGCAAACAAGAGGGGAGACAGCACTGACACATCAGTTACCACATAGGTGGCAGGTCTGCTTCTTGAGGTGTGGTCTTCCACTTTGACTGAGTATTGCTGGTCTGTGATCTGATTTGCAATCCACCTGTTAACAGAAGGTGTGATATGCCTTGGTTGGTTTCTCACTGAGACCAAATGTTGGATTGTGTTGAAGCACCTGGACAAGCAAGATAGGATGAGTGCACAGCCTTGTATATGTCTCTGCTTACAGTCTTGATTTCCCACAGGTTTTGCAGGCACAAGCTACCTATAAGAACAGTTAACTAGAACAGATCTACTGTTTGGAGGTCACCTATGTCCCTTTTGTCTGAGCTGCATACAGATTGCTTCCATTGCCTTAAAGTGAAGGTTGAATACAGTTATGGAGCTATAATTCCAGTTGTATGTTGCCTATCCTGCATTGTGTGGGTGGAAAATGGTTGTTGTATTACATTCTGTGTGGACAGCAGCAGTACTCAAGGCTGAGGATGAATATGGTGCCTGGTGCAGTAGCTCACTATTGCAGCACATGAAGAACACAGGCCAGAATGTCATTTGGTCCCATGGAGTCTGTGCTCCAAGTAATGGAAAGAGCAATTCTAACTTGGTCTTTGTAGATACCACAGTTTGGAGGTGATGATGCACAAATGTAGTAAGCTTGGCATTGTGAGGGGAGACACTTTACAGCCACCAGTGTCTGCTAGCAGGTTTGGAATTTACAGTGGGTAAGTGTGTGCAATACCATCCAGAATTACTTAAAAATATGTCTGAGTGATATATATTAGTTTGCAGATGTAAATGAAGACAGGCTTATGGTTATGCCTGACTATGTGTCATAAATTATTATCATTGTTGCTATATGAGACTTCTTCAAGGTGTCTGGTTTGGGTGTACTGAGGTGAGTGGCCTTCCCAGACTGTTTTGTACATGTTGTACTTGTAAACAGCAGCTTCTGTCACTTACTCCAGAATGTAGTAATGACACATGGGTCCCCTTCATATGATCAAACTTTTAAAAGTTTGACTTTCATATGGCCGAGACCATATGATCAAACTTTTAAAAGTTTTAACATTCTGAACAGAGATCTCTATACAGCACGGAACAGGAAGATTTCCCTTTTCCTCAGTATAGTGTGATCTTGGGGTTGGTATATTTAAATATCAGGGAGTGTGGGGGTTCAGGGGGGCTTGCCCCCTGCTAAAAATGTGCAGGTAATTTATTTGTTTTGTTTTATTTTTTTTTTATCAGGTGTTCAAACTTTTAAATGTTCGATCATATGGTCTCGGCCATATGAAAGTCAAGCACTTACCAAAGCTAAGAATACAGCATCCATGGGACCAGATGACATCCCGGGCTGTGTGCTACATGGACTACAAAATGAACTGGCACCTCACCTAATTGTCATGTTTTATTATAGACTCACCTCAGGCTTTGTGCCCACTGAGTGGCACATAGATACAGTTATCCCACTCCACAAGGAGGGATCCACCTTGGATCCTGGGAACTACTGTCCCATCAGTCTGACGAGTCTGATCTGCAAGAGCATGGAACTCATTATCATGGAACTTATAAACAAAGACATTTACAACCTTCAAACACTGGACCCCACCCAGTTTGGGTTCATGAAGTGCCGATCTGATCTCCTGAACCTGATTGATTTATTTGAATCAGTCTCCAGAGCTGTGGATGAGAGTAAGGCAGTCCACACAGCCTATCTGGACTTCACCAAGACCTTCAACACTATCCACTACTCTGGAATCATAGATAAACTTACTAAGCTAGGCATAAATCCCTATGTCACTTAATGGGTTGCCAGCTGGCTTACTGACAGAACCCAGACTGTAAAAGTAGCCAACTCCAAATCCAGCTCCAGACATGTGACAATTGGAGTATCTCAGGGTTCAGTCCTGGGACCGCTCTTGTTTGGCATCTAGTTCTCTGAAGTACAGGCCAACACTAAGGGACTCTGGCAAACAAAGTTCACAAATGACTGCAAACTGGGAGCCATTATTGAATCCCCAAATGATGTGGATATTCTACAAAAGGGCCTTACAGAAACAGATGCTTGGTGCAAGAGCCATGGACTCAAGCTTAATGCCAAAAAATGTATAGTTATCCCCTTTGGGAAAAAACATGTACCCATGAATTACCACATAGGTGGCAGTTCACTAAACACCAAAAGTGTGATGAGAGACTTAGTGACACAGGTGGACAGTGGTCTCACCTTCGATAACCACATCACCACAACAGTCAGGAAATCCTTCTATGTGCCACACCTCATCACTAAGGGCTTTTCATCCAGAAAAAAAGAGGTCATTATCCCACTGTAATCATCCCTCATTAGACCCATTATAGAGTACAGTACCCCATTTGGTATGTACCAAACAAGACATCTGCAACAGCTGGAAAGGCTGCAGAAATACCTCACTATAAGAATCACAGGCCTAAAGCAGATGCCCTATGCTGACTGTCTAAAAAAACTCCAGCTATACTCTGTGGCATATCATCTACTCAGAGGTGATCTGTGCTTAACATACAAGGCCATGTCAAACCCTGAGCTGTTGGACATGCTCCACTTAAAGAAATCCCAATCCCTCAGAGCCACAAGCT
This sequence comes from Protopterus annectens, assembly GCF_019279795.1. NCBI lineage: Eukaryota > Metazoa > Chordata > Ceratodontiformes > Protopteridae > Protopterus > Protopterus annectens. Next base: position 1,078,646,757 of record NC_056745.1, read on the forward strand.
CCAGGGATCTAAACCTTGTCATCACAATAAACAAAACATGCTAGAGTGATAAGTTCCTGACCCAGAGACTCCCCACAGTCTGGAATAGACTGCCCATACATGTCAAGCAGAGTATCTCCTTGGCCCTCTTCAAAAGGAACCTTGAAGATTGGATGGGGGATAGGAAATTCACCTCGGGGATCATGTCAGTCACCCTGCTAGGCACCGGTTCAGGGAAATAAATATTGTGGGAAGAAATATCCAGGGAATTGTTATGGCTAGGCTTGTATAGGCCCTAGGGCCAATAGCCTAGTACCAACCAATGAACTTATGAACCTTTCAATAAGTTCAGTCATCTGAAGTAGTCCTTGACAGACATACACCAGCATGGATTGTATTTCCCAACGAGCCTGTCTTTGAGCATATCAGGCAATGCTTTGTGTATACATTTGTGTAAATGTGAAGATAAGGCATCAGTGTGTAAATTACTACAGCTGTGAATGTCATTTGTGGAAACCTGAATTTGAACATTGATTATACCATCCCTTAGGAGGATGTAGTTACCTTGCATGATGTTTTTGAACCTGAGTCCTCCTTTAGGGAGTTCATTAGGTATTCCAAATTCTACACGTACTGTTTTATGGTTGGATTAACAGTGCTGGCCATACACATTTGCCATTACATTGTTCACTCATATAGGTATTCCAAATTCTACACGTACTGTTTTATGGTTGGATTAACAGTGCTGGCCATACACATTTGCCATTACATTGTTCACTCATATTGTTGAGGAACAGGTCTGACATATTACAGACCCTTGTGGAGTGGTGCACTATTTCTTCCATGGCATTTCAGTTTGCAAGATCCACTTATGTTTGTGCAAGTGAGTTTGACCTCATATAATTATCCACATAAGGCATTATATGCACTGGGTAAAAAAATCATGTCAAGTAGTCTTGCAGGGGAAACAAAGGGAAACTGATAGGTGAGGATGGGAGGTTTTAACCTGGTATCTGCATAGATAATGCTAAAAGAAGGGGTATATGTGACCTGAGTGGTATTTTCAGGGGACTAACCTGTGGTATGTACATTTGGAGGTCCTTCTTAAGGTGGATCTATACTTCTGTAATTGATTGGTAAGTGTTTGGTAAGTGTTTTAATTGCTGCTTGTTACGCAACAGAAGATATGACAGCTAGTTTGAGCTTCTGATGATCTGCTCTTCTACATAGCAGCAGCTGACTGTATTGTAAAATAAGTGTATTGTCATTTCTGTGTGTATGAGGGCAAAGTGTTAAGGTGTCTGCACATAAAAACCACAACAGAGCAGGTAATCCAAGGAAAGACTATTAAAGCTCACAATGGGTCCAGAAACAGTAACTTTCAAATAGATACTTCTACTGTACACACTTGCCACAAGTGTACAGTTGTGATTTCTATAAAAACAAATGTCATCCTAATGTTCTTATTCTTTTGGCTACTACTATGATGGGTTGCCCCAGCATATGATCGGCTTCCAGTTCCCCCTTTCTTCTGCATCTTGTTTTGTCACTCCAACCACCTGCATATCCTTGGTCACCACATCCATGAACCTTATCTCAGAGCTTCCTGTTTTCCTCTTACCTGCCAACTCCATCCTTGGCATCCCTCTCCAAACATAGCCAGCATCTCTCCTAAACACATGTCCAAAGCAATGCAATCACAGCTCTCTAGCCTTGTCTCCAAGCTATACAACTTGAGCTGACACTTTAATATACTGATTACTAATCCTGCCCATCCTCAGCGCACCCAATGCAAATCCTAACATTTGGAACTCTGGCAGCTGCTTTTATGACTCCTGTATTTTTGTCAGTGCCACTGTCTCCAAACCATATAACATAGCTGTTCTCAGTACACTCTCGTAGACCTTCCCTTTTATTGTCATTGGTACCCTTCTGCTACAAATCACTCTGGACACTCTTCTACACCCACTCCACCCTGGATGTACTGTCTTCTTCACCCCCCTTCCACACTCACCAATTACTGTGACCTTTTGCTCCCAAGTATTTAAAATCATACACCTTCACCAACTGCACTTCCTGCAGTCTCACCATTTCTCTATCCTCCCTCTCACTCACAAACATATTTTCTGTGTTAGTCCTTATGCCATTCATTACTTTCCTCTGTATAGCATAACTCAATCTCACCAGGGTTTCCTAAACATGTTCTCTGATCACAATATCATCTGCAAACATCATAGTCCATGGGGACCCCTGTCTGATCTCTTGTGTCAACCTGTCTATCACCATTATAAAGAGATGTCATAATGTTTGTGCATAGCATAAAAGGAATTTCACAGCAGGGAGATTAGAACTCCCAACTATCTAAACTTACAGACTAAAGAACACAGTACTTAATGCATGCACCACAGCACAACTCTATCTTTAGCAGGACTGCAGTTCATCTTATAGTAGATGACATCAGCAGGCCCTGTGGGGGCAATAATATGGAGGACTGTTAGACATGGATGTTTGTGCAAGCAATGCAAAACCATGCCATTTCCAAGGCAGTGTTGGATACACACTCCCACTCTTCTTTATGGAGACAGACATACACCAAGTTGCCTGCAGTGAGATTAGAACCCTTACCTATCTAAGGTTATAGACTAGAGAACACAGCATGTAATGCACACACCATGGCACAAGTCTGACTTTAACAGGACTGCAGCTGATCTTATAGCAAATGACATCAGCAGGACCTGTGGAGGGGGCAAAAGGTTGGAGGACTGCTAGATATGGATGTTTTTGCAAGCACAAAATCAAAGCAAAAACCATACCATTTGACAAGGCAATGTTGGAGTCATACTCCCATTATTCTTCATAGAGACACATACACACAACTACAGTGAAAACCAAACCCCTACCTATCTAAGTGCACAGACTAAAGAACACAGTTTATAATGCAAGCACCTCTACACAAGTCTGCTTTTAACCTTACTGAATGTGAACTAATAGGGAACTCCAGCTTGGAAGGCCTGTATAGGCACATCACTCCTTAGTGTCACCTGAGGCTAGTACACTAACAGTAGTATACTGTTTAGAAGCTGTTTCCCTTTGGCAGTGCAAGCCTGTGAGCACAGCTATATGGCTATGTCCATGAGGGAGCACACAACATTATATATTACACCTTTGTTTTGTGTTAGATGTATGTGTTGTAGAATTAAGGAGATCCCATGGTTGTACGGATTATTGTTGAGGTTGGTTGTAAGGAAACACATGGATGTTTATTAACTGTCTGTACAGATAGATATACTGTACCCTCAGTTTGCAATGTTTCCACATCTGGAAAATATAGAACAATAAGAACACAGATCTATGTATGTGATGTAATACTTAGCATACATTTCAACTTGTCAGAGCATGAAAGCTGCACAAAGCCTTAATTAATATGGTCAGTGTTGAAATATTACCCTTACAAACCTACAATGTTGATGAAATAACATGTTTTACATTAACATGCATTTTCTGAAGGGTATGACATCCACAAATGAAATGTATATTATTTTCTGACTTAATTCTCAATGATTTAGCAATAATTTTGTATAAACCAGCATTTTATGAAGAACAGACTACAAATATTATGTAAAAATATGGACATTCGTCATAAATCTGGATAGTTGAGAGCTATGATAATTAGGCATAGGGAAAATCTGATGAGTATTGCATTAAGTGTATACACATGTGCGTTTCGCTCTTTGACCAGTTTGTGCACTGGTAAGCAGTACACAAATTCAAGGACCATTGCTAACATCCAGCCTTCCTATTACGTATTGTGTATGTCTTACTGCAGCCCAATCCTGTCAGTACTCCAGGCCATGATTTCACAGTTGCTACAGGCAATATATAACTCTTATCTGCATATTTCCTTTTTCTGCAGTTTTGCGCTTTCCACAAATATGTAAGCATTATTAAAACTGTTATCAGCATGCAATGCATTGTGCAAATGTGTACTAATAATATAAAGATTAAAACATTATGCAATACAGAGTCACAGTCTGTCAAAAAAAAAAAACTACAGCAAAAACACCTCCAAAACTTTAACTTACATCAGGATTTGAACCCTCAACATGATTAAAGCTTCATTTAGCAGAATGGTCGCCTTAGAACTTTTGGCCACAGAATCTGCTTTCAAAACTGGGGTCATTTCTCACGCAATTACCTTCATAAAAACTGTGCACTGCTATCAAACTATGCACTGTATATTGTGCAAGTACTTCTATGACTTATATTTGAACACAGACCAGTTAGTAGACACAAATTCTGTCATAAATATGATTATAACACATCTCTCTGTCTTACAATCCTTTTTTTGTGGGTGGGGGAATAAACACATTTACTGTTAGGATACCAAGTAGCCTGAAGTCAGAAACTGCAATGGAGTGGAGTCACTTCTTAACTTCTATCTTGCATGATGTAACAGCATTCAGCTGTGGTTGGACTGTGTGAGTGTTTCATGCTTGATGCATAAAAATTGCATATGGTAACATTGTAGTAATATAAGTGTGTGTACTTCCATGTTAACTTAAGTTATCTACAAAAGCACCACTATATAGTTGCATACTGTTACAAGGTAAGACATATATAAGGATATGTTCAACACTACAGTCTAGGTTCAGGGCTTACCTTACAAATGCATCAGCTTACACTGCATTAGTTCAGGGCTGACTCTGTTTGATGCAAGCAGTATACAGTCAATACATGTATATGTAAAGGTTGTATGAGTTGCCTGTCATTGATTTTAATACATGTATGTGAGTAGGAGGAAGGTATTAGACCCTAGGTGGTCAGTGAATGTGCTATGCATTGTCTCTTAGGCAAAGAAAGGGCATACTAAGCATGCCTATGTCTACCTACAGGGACAGGAGCAAAGGGTTCCTCTTCTGAGTCCTCCTGTGACTGTGGCTGTGGTGACCTAGGCATTGGTGAGGGATGTGTGCCCAATCTCCTTTCTGATCCTGCTGCAGCTGTTTCCACAAGATTAGATTGTGCAGCATAGCACAAACTGTGAATATTTGTGTACATGTGCATGGAGTATACTGCAAGGCTCCACCAGATATATCTAGGCACAGGAACTTTGACTTCAGAAGCACAAGCACATACTCTCTGATGTCCCTAGTTTGTGCATGTGCCTCATTATGGCATTTTCTGTCGGTCTGCATGTATTTTTGATGGATGTCATCATCCACTGTCCCAGGGCATAGCCAGCATCCCCCCAGCAAATGGCCCCATGGGGTGTCTCCCCTAGCAAACATCTGGTACAGCTGTGATGTGTGCCAGACAGGGGGAGTCATGATAACTGCCAGGGTTGCCAGCACAAACACTCAAGATAATCCCCTGGGCATTGCACATGACTTGGCAGTTGATAGAGTGGTATCCCTTGTGGTTAATATAGATTCTACCCTGCTTACCAGGTGGTGCCTTGATGTGCACATGAGTACAATCTATGGCACCCAGTACTTCAGGGTAGTGCACTACAAGATATAAGTTTTACATATTGCTGGTCCACTCCTCAGCAGTAAGTGAAAAATATATGTGTTCACTGGCATGTATAAGCATACCATCTGGGAACTGGTGAAGTATCCTGGATGCTGATACCTGTGATAACCCCATCATATCCCCAGTCGGTCTTTGAAAAGTACCTGTAGCTAATATTCTAAGGGCTACACATACCTTAGTTTCCATGGGATGAGTTCCCCTTGGTTGCCTATGGCACTTAGCTGAGGCTGGCAGCGCTCACAGAGTTCTTATAATGTGTCCCTGTCATCCCTGTAGTGCTCTATAATCTCCAGCTCATGTAGTACCTGGTAGTTTACCCTGGGTTTGAACACTTTTTTTCCTTCTCGGCCTAGGCCTATTTTCATCAGCACCAGCAGCATTGACTTCAGCCTCAAGCACATACAGATGTAGAGTAGCTGCAGCAGCCCCTAGCATTATTTCTGTGAAAAGTTCCAAGTCTCTACTCCAATGTTGTTGAAGTATCGAGGGGAAAAACAGACTGTAGGCTGTAAGCATAGTTTATACATTTCTTGATTAGGGCCACCATCTAGTACTGGCTACTTTAAATGACATTCATCTGCTTAGGATATAATTGACAGGATTTAGACCTCCTGATGCAGTTCACAGTATTGTGCTATGCACACTGACATGCAGCAGAGCACAGCTATGCATAATGACAGCAAATCATGTAAAATATTTTATAATATAATCCCTATTGTCATGGTACATACAGAATAAGCTAATTACAGAAAATTACACATCACTTCTATGACCTACAATGCCTGCACAGTATGATTAAAAGTTGACATACCCTGTACTTGAAACCGAGGCTATCTGCACCCTAGTCCAACACCTAACAGTCATTGTCACAGGAATAGAGGGGGATTAGTTGAGCGCAGCCCCACTTCCTGGTTTGGGTGATGCTCAGAAGTTCTCATCCATAGAAAACATAAACACCGTGTATGAACTTACATGGAGTGAACAGTCCTACATGTTCCATGCTTTTTGTGATTTAACAAATCCACTGATTTTTTACATCATTTACCTAATAACCATGCTGACAGCCTGGATAGTAGCTGTGTCAGCTGGGCAATAGCATGGGAGCACGGAGTTAAAGACATAATGCAGGGTATTACTGTAATTGTTGTTGCAATATATCATACTCATCTTTTTAATTACATTTGTATTATTCTTTTTAAAACAGTTTGTGTGTAGTAGTGATTGTGCAAATTTGTGCTAAAATAAAAATGATAAAATTTATAGTGATTTGACACATATCCCTGATCCTTTTGGACAGCCTTGGCCAGTACATACCTGATTTTATTTTTTCATGAGCATTCTGTCCAAATTCCAGGACTTCTGCATGCCCTTACTTTTGTGTAGGCTCCTGTACATGGAAAATTTTTGAATACACTTCCAACACAGACACGGAGCCTACACAGCTGTATGTAGGGTTGTTGGATTGCTCCACTATGTTGGTTTACTTCATTAACATAAAATTCAGCTACTTATGCTGAAATTTGCATGCCACAAAACTTTCCATTGGTGCGCATGAATGCATGTGGTTGTGCTCTACTACATGGACTTTACTGAATCTAAAACCTGCTGTGGCTGTGTTCACATCACTACATGAACATGGAAAAATGACTGTGTAAGCTTTATTAAATTTGCACCCGTCCCTTTTCATGGGTAACACTTGGTTAATTGACTTGCAGAGAATTACTCAATAGGCAAGTGGAAGCTGTAAGCATTAAAACTAGGACTAGTGCACATTATTGATCTTAAGCCTCCATACTAAACTGCCCAACTGTACCTGCTCCTTCTGTAAGCACCTCCCCAAACAGTATAACCAAAGTATACAGGACTTATGTTTAATGTTATGTTACCTTGTAATACTCTGTGACAGTGGACAGCCTATAGACTTATCTGCAAACTCGCCCTCCAAACAGCATATTGCCACTATACAAGCCTTATATATTGGAGGTCTGCAGATATTGCATGGTACAGTCGCCTCCACAACCCAAGCACCTTTTTACTACTGCTTCGATCACTAAAGCATTTAGGCAAACAGGTAAAGCATCTTAAACCAGTAGGTTGCAAATACAAATATCCTTAGACTTGCCAGGTAGTGTATCATGCCACTGATATCTGAGCAGTACTTTGAATGAAAAAAAACTTACTAGTAAAGTACATATATCTATATTTATGAGAAGTCTCATAGTAATAATCTCAGTTTTGTACTCAAGGTGAATTTGTAACCAAAATGACATTGGCAAGCTAAATTCCTCAAATTTAAACTCTTTTTGCACATTAGATCTACTGTGAATGACTGTGACTGTAAATTGTTTAGTTTTACTCTTTTGCAATGGTGCCATAATGAGCAACATGTGGGCTCACAGGAGATTACTAGGCTAACAGCTTAAGAACCCTTACAAACCTAGCCAATATAACCCAATTTTACCCACTACATGGTCCCTAGGAGCAAGAAGATGGAATGGATCTGTGTCTGTGTTTTGAGTATCTTACAGATTGCTTCTCTCCATAAGGGACATTAGCACTACCCCAGGTGTGAATTTGTGATTTCCCCATCCATTGATCCAAATTGCATTTGAAGAAGGCCAGGGAAGGGCTCTGCTTAATGTGAATAGGAAGTCTGTTCCAAAGAAGGGGCAATCTCTGAGACAGATCTGTCTCTCCAGCATGTTTTCTGCGAGTCGATAACTAAGTTTAGATCCCTATACTGTGTGACACTCATACTGTTTGACTTGCAGATGTGTAGCAGCCCTATCAAGGCTGGATTTCTGCATGCCTTCTAGGTCAGGCATAGGTCACCCCTTAATAGTCTGTAGGAGACAAAGTAAATAGATAGGACTTTTAATCTGTCCACATAGGACATGTTTACACCCAGTATTTTCTTTCTGAGGAACCTCTAAGGTCACTCCAACTGCTGAAAGTGCCTGGTCAAATACATGCCAAATGGAGCATTGTACTCGATTATTGGTCTAATGAGGGCTGAGTACTGTAGGACTATAATTTCCTTTGATCTGGATGCCATACCTTTACTTATAACTTGTGTCACACAGGAGGACTTTCTCATCTCTGTGGGCATATAGTGGACAAATTTCAGGCTACTATCTATCTGAGTACCCAGCTCTCTCACCTCTGAGTCTACTCTTAGGGATGTGCTATTGATGTTGTAATTTGCAGGGATATTTGAATTCCCAAATGGTATGCTAATGCATTTTTTTGCATTTAGTTTTAGGCAATGGTTCTGGCACCAAGCATTTGTCTGATCTAGACCCTCATGAAGGATATCTACATCATTGGGGATTCAGTGATTGTCCCCCACTTGCAGTCATTGGCAATCTTTGTCAACCAGAGGCCTTCCCTGTTATCCTTGGCTTCAGAGAAATACATTCTGAACAGGAGGGGTCCCAGCAGTGAGCCCTGTGTGCACACCACTAGTAACACTGATCTCTTGCTGGATCTGGATTCACCTACTTTAACCACATGTGTGCTGTCTATGAGCCAAATGACTATCTGTCTGGTGATGTAGGGATTTATGCTCAGTTTTGCTAGTTTATTTATAATATCTGAGTGGGGAAATGCATCAAATGCCTATGTCAAGTCGAGGTAGGCAGTATGTACTGTTTTACCCTCATCCATGGACTTAGTGACTTTCTCAAAGAAATCCACCAGATTCAGTAAGCATGACCTGCCCTTGACAAAGCTGAATTGGGTTGGGTCCAGTGTTTGAAGGTTTCATATGTCATTATTTATCAGGTACTTTATTATTCTTTCCATGGCCTTACATATAGAACTAGTCAGACTTATGGTTCTGTAATTTCCTGGGTCAGCGGATGGTCCCCCTTTACTCAGAGGAATGACTGCTGTTCACTCTATTGGGACAAAGTCAGTTCAGAGGCTGTGGTTAAATAGAGATCCCGATGGGCCTGATATGTCCTGATTTAAACTGTTAAGGATGCAACCTGGTATATCGGCAGACCCCATTGGAGCCATGTTTTTGCATTAGAGAGCACTGTGGCTACCTGTTATTTGGTGATAATTGGAGAAGAAATGATGGAGGGTATTTCTTGGGGAAAAACTGGGGATGATGGGGAGGTGAAATGTGAGGTGAATTTGTCGACCAGCAGATTTGTTATATCTTCCAGCTGAGTATAGATGATGACATCTGCAAGTAATTCTGAACATTGTTGGGTGTTGCCCCTAAGACTGCAGACATAATGGAAAAATGCCTTATGGTTATCCTTTGCTTTGGAGGCAATTTTTCCTCAAAGTCTGCTTTCAGAGATTTGACTAGCTCCCTGATTCTTTTGTTTAGACTAATGAAGGACTTTTTGCTGTGTTGTACATATTCCCTCTTACTTCTCCACAGGATTTTCTTTCTTTTGTTGTGCAACCTATTAACACCAGAGGTCCATCAGCGTGGCTTGTTTTTGTAGTTTGACCTGTGTTTATTTCATTTATTTCTGGTACTGACATTTCTATGCATTTTTACATGGTCATTCACAGCTTTTATGTATGCTTCTGAATAGGCATCTTTGTTTTCTAGATTTGGGGGAGCTTGGTAACTGGCTGTGTCATCTCTTAATAAGGGGGTAATTTACCTTAGAGATGTTCTTAAACTTTGGGGGTTAGGTGGAGGGACTAGTTTTACTTTTATTTTATTTCAAAAAAGAATGTTTAGACTAATGAAGGACTTTTTGCTGTGTTGTACATATTCCCTCTTACTTCTCCACAGGATTTTCTTTCTTTTGTTGTGCAACCTATTAACACCAGAGGTCCATCAGTGTGGCTTGTTTTTGTAGTTTGACCTGTGTTTATTTCATTTATTTCTGGTACTGACATTTCTATGCATTTTTACATGGTCATTCACAGCTTTTATGTATGCTTCTGAATAGGCATCTTTGTTTTCTAGATTTGGGGGAGCTTGGTAACTGGCTGTGTCATCTCTTAATAAGGGGGTAATTTACCTTAGAGATGTTCTTAAACTTTGGGGGTTAGGTGGAGGGACTAGTTTTACTTTTATTTTATTTCAAAAAAGAATGTTTTGTGATCTGATCTTACCAGTTAGGACATCACACTATGGGGTTCATCACTCTCGCATATTTGTGAGTACCAAATCAAGGATATTTGTTCCCCCTAGTGAAAGTACAGAGCTGCTCCAGGACATTTAAATGTACAATGTCAAGAAATCTTTGGGCCTGTATGTTAGTGGCTTTTTATGCCTCTTAATTAATGGAGGAGTAGGCAAAATCACCCATGAGTATGGTATTAGGATGAATGATGAATGATTCTAGTAACTTCAAGAATGATGTATGGGTTTCCTAGTTCATAGTGGGGGACAAGTAGCTAGCAAGAATATGGTAATGGATTTTTCCCATGGCTAGATGGACATGGAGTAGCTCAAGCATGTCATATTATTTGACCTGCCTCAAGGTGTGCTTATCCTTTTTGTAGATAGATTACACCTCCACCTTTTGCTTTTTTATGTTCAGTGGGTGCTTGGAACATATGAAACATTGCCAGAGTGCTTTTCATGGCTTTGAACCATGTTTCAGTAATTGCACAGACATCAGCATTCCCCAGGGTGAGGAGAGCTTCCAGTGAGAGCAGTTTCTTGTTGAGAATCCTATCACTGAGCAGTAAAATGTCTAGCTTGTCCTAAGTAGCTTTTGTTATGTTGAAAGGTTTGTCTGTTTAGCAACGCCTAAAAAAGGCACTATGTGGGTGGATAATGTTTTGACCAGTATCTGAAACCCTACAGGTGACAGGCAAAGACCATCCCTGGCAAAGTAGCATGGTCTGTCAACCATGTCCTCCCAGGCTGACAAGTATTGGACTCCTTTGGAATGGCACCAGTAGCTGGGACAATTGTTAAAGTCAATAATTTTTTGCAGCTATTGCTTCATCATTTTTGGAGACAATAGAATACTGCTCAATGCTAGGTTCATACCTGTCTATGACACATATTCTGAGATCTCAGTATTTTCTCTCTTCATGTAGTCCAAGGAGGTATATCTCAGGTCATTCATGTCTACATGGACTATTACTGAATTATACTGGTACTTACGGGTAAGTGACCTGAGTGCTTGTGTGATCTGGTGAATCCTAGCCCCTGACAGGCAACTAACTTTAATCTTATCCTTATCCAGCCTGGTAAGAGGGACATCAGTGTGCCTCACAATCATACCGCTTAACCTGTTAGTACAAGAAATCTGATCAAAGCCTGACATAATGTGGGGACAAATGCCCACAAATATGGACAGGTTTCAAATATTGCTCTTATAGACTTAAAAAGATGACAGAATAACAGGATTTGACTTAGCATGCATTTTTTATGAAGATATGAAGTTTGAAACTGAAATGTATGCCATTATTTAATGATTTCAATCCTCAGATCATCCTGGTGATTTGCTAGAAAAAAACACAGATTTTATCATGAAAATATAAGGCAAAAATCTGGACAGTCTGCAAAAATCTGGACAACTGAGATGTGTGCTCTAAATGGAGTCTCTTATGACCAGAATATTGGGTTGTGGAGTGTTTTGCCTTATGGGCTTGGTAGTTGAGACATAATGTGATGTGGCTTTGTGTTGTGATGGGGACTGTCTTGTTTGTGTGCATGCAGAGTTTCTGCTGACTGTGCCTGAAAGGTCTTTAAGGTTTGGGTAAGTTTCATGTGAGAACCTCCACATAAGTGGGTCTATGTATGTGGTCCTTTTTGGGTGCAGTGAGTAATGTATGTGAGTTGCTGACTACCTGTTTGTTGCTTTTTTGTGTATGTATATATGTAAGAGTTTGGCTCCAGTGTCAATATGTCATTACATCTCTCACATAATCTATTTGTCTATTTGAGAATTAAGTGGTTGTCAGTGTACATAAGGCAATTCTTACATTGCCTCAGGATGCCAATGTCCACCAAGCTGGATGCAGAGATAGCAGGAAAGTGCCCATACATGGTTGCAGGTCCTAATGTGTACTTGCAAGGGATAAGAGTGAAGGGTGTTTGTAACTGGATGAGGGAAGAGTGCTTACTTGGTGTAATCTGTAGCTATCCAAACTGGGATTCTGTCCAATACCCAAACAAGATGCTGTCTGAGCAGCAACAGTCCCGGGTGCTATAATAAGGTAAGATAGACTTAAACAGTCCTTAGCAAGTGTGTAAATGCTGCTCACTGCAAAAACTGGTTACCCCATGAGTAGTGTGGGATGGCAGTAAAGTTCTGAGGTGATTTTTATAGGGAAACTTCAACTTATGGTGATTACTTATATACAAGGCACCAGTAATCACCACTGTGTGAAGAGCAACTTTGTGTAAACATGAGGCTTATATACAATCAGAAAAAAGCAAATTGTACACTAACTATGCCCTAAAGCCAATCAGGTAAGCACACAATGAGCTTTCCACCAGCAGTTCCCAGCTTAGATACTTGAAATCAGCTCTCTACTGCCAGAAGAGTGCAGACTTTGACCCTGTTAATGAAAATGGCGGGTTAGGAGCCCAAGTATTAAGGAATCACAGACAGATACCTAATAATAACTAAGAAATACCACATACAATTTATTTCAGTACAGAACAGCAGCCCTTACAGCAGTTTGAAATCACAACTTTAAACGTTAAACAAGTGCAAACATAAATAAATAAATAAATAGCACAGTAAACTTTCACAGTATAATTAAAATTAGTAATGTTTCTAGATGTTTACATCTGTACAGGGCACTATCACAGCAAGGAGCTCCTTACAAATGTGCCAGATTTGGTTACCTATCAAAACATCTACTCTTCATAACATCTAAACTCAAAACATCAAGACCATAACATCTAAAAAAATATTTAAAAGTCATAACATCGAATCTCAAAACATTGAAAACTACAAAACAACTATAAATAACATCCCACACACTGTTTACTACATTTTTGCAGGGGAGCAAGCCCCCCTGCACCCCCCACACCCCCATAAATTAAATATACCAACTCCAAGATTGCACTACAGTGTTGGGAAAAGTTAATTTCCTAACCCCACTGTAGTGCAATCTCAGAGTTAGTATATTTAATTTCTGGGGTGTGTGGGGGTGCAGGGGGCTTGCCCCCCCTGCAGAAACATAGTAAACAGTGTGTGGGATGTTATTTATAGTTGCTTTGTAGTTTTCAATGTTTTGAGATTTGATGTTATGATTTTTAGATGTTATAAAGTTTAGATTATGGTCTTGATGTTTTGAGTTTAGATGTTATGAAGAGTAGATGCTTTGATAGGTAAATGCCAAATTTATACCAGCACTTGAACTACAGAAAACTGACTACTGAGCAATATGCCCAATAAAATGATAGCCCTTTTGTGTGCTTCCCATATCAGATAGACCAGGTAAAAGCCTACTGCCACTAGACAAATAATCCCAGTCCTCCTATTATAAAAGAATAGTAAAATAGTGTCTGGAGTGAAATGCTACAACAAATGAATTTAAACTTAAGGAATGGCAATACGTAATTCAAGATTATAACAGTGCACTTTAAACAGCTTATGAAAGTGTGATAGGTCAGTTGGTGAAATGGGCCAAGAGCTACTCAATTGTGCAGAATTTATAGAGGCACTAAAAACAAGATAAGCTGATTAATAAGCCCTCCAGCAATAAAACAATTACATGCATGAGTCCCTAGTGTATTTCCCCAACCTATTCAGACCAAGCTACCACTCATTGGCATTAGATGGAAAATTCTCTGTCCTCTTGATGTAAAAACACAGAACAGAGCTTGATAGACTGTAAAAATACAATACTCTACCCAACAGCTAGCTAGATAATGAATTCAGATAAAGTAAATCAGTAGAATAGAAAATAAGAGGCAAAATGAACTTTTTTTTAAATAAGCACAAGGAACACAAAGAAAGGCAAATAAATCATTCAAGATATAAAAAGCAGTGGAATAAAACATACTGGAACAGGATACCAGATGGAAATAATTTTAATAAAGAACACACGTGCTAAGCGCTTTAGTCTCCACAAAAGCGAGACTTCACCAGAATACATAGTTACACTCAATGACTCTGTTTAAATATCTTAACAAACAACACGATTGGTTTACAATACAAAAACACATAGCACTTTTCACTTAATATTAATGACTTAAAAAATTCCCATGGAGAAATAAACATACAAAAGTTAAAATGCATTATCATGCACACATAGAAATTTGCAGGTTAAATTCTGTATAAAAAGTATACATGCACAACACCTTTTGAAAAAAAAATTCTAATATTTGTCAGCTTTCTCCTGTAATACAGGGGATATAGAAATTACTTCATTTAGACCTGGGGGAAAATTGGCAGCCAGTCTTTTTATTATTGTGAACAGCTTAGTGTTCTTAATAAAGGTTTATCCTTTATTCCTGCAAGGAGGGCCGACCCAGCAGAAATGTTGAAGGACTTAAGACTACTTGGCAGAAGTCTTTCCCTGAAGTGTTTGTTTCCTACAGATACTACTGCTGGTAATAAAGGACATAATATATACAGAAAACCTAGTACCTTTGTTCCAGCTTTACCAACAGGTATTCAAGGATTCATAGATGTATGTGAAATTGCTTTTAGAAAATTAAACAACTTAACTGATACTAGTATGTCATTTTATAACTTGACAGTAGATGAACACAGAGCCCTGCAAGAATTACAAAATATACATTCAATAGTTGTTAAGCAGGCAGATAAAGTAGGCGGTATAGTGTTAATGGACAAGGATTTATATGTCACACAAATGGAGAAACTTTTACTTGATACGCATACATATCAATGCATTTCCAAGCCTACTGTTAATGCTATTATAGATAAAGTTTCTTTTTTAATTTTTGATTTACTAATCACGAATTTAATAGATGATTCACTTTTTAAGTATTTTAATGTGTATAAACCACTTGTTCCCAGGGTATATGGCCTACCAAAAATACACAAAAATTTGTTATCTCCACCCATGCGTCCTATTGTTTCAGGCACTGGGTGGTGTACTGAACCTCTCTCTATTTATGTAGAGGGATGTTTGCATGGTTTGTTGGCAAACTGCCATACAATATTGAAGGATACAAAGATGTTTTTACAAAGGCTTTATGATAGAATGGAAAGTGTTGATGTTAATGAGAATTTTGTCCTTGTTACATTAGACATTGAATCCTTATTCACTAGTATACCTAACACCTGGGGTGTTGACAGCGTTAGGGATTTTCTTTATGTGAATAAGTGTTTCACCAACACTAAGATACAGTTGATTTGTAGTCTCTTAGAGATTATCCTAGAGAACAACATTGTTATGTTCCAGGAGCAATTCTTTTTGCAGAAAGTTGGCGTGGCCATAGGCACTGCATGTACAAATAGCTACGCCAACTTGGCTTTGGTCAGCTGGGAAGAGCAAAATGTGTTGTCAAACAATAATCCATTCTTTGGACAAATACTTTGGTATGTCCGCTTTGTAGATGACGTGTTTATGCTGTGGAGAGGCTCTGGTATTGATTTGGCACAGTTTGTGGAATATTTGCATTCAACTACTGATTTTTTAAGGTTCACTTACCATAGTTCCAATACTGACATCAGTTTCCTTAATGTGCAGATTAGTAAATCTGTTTTAAATAGTCTTTGCAGTAATATTTATTTTAAACCCACTAGAAAAAATACTCTTTTGTACAAATCTAGTATGCACCCTAGACACGTTCCTAGGAACGTGCTCAAGGGTCAGGTTTTTAGTACACTGCGACTGCATAGCAGAGATGAAGATGCAGTAGTTGCCCTATCTAATTTCAAAACAGAATTTTTACATAGGGGATACTCGCTTGCAGACATTGAACAGACTATGTCTAATGCCTGGAAGCTGAGAAGCACTAGATGTAAACCTTATTTTAATGCTGGTGATGCTGTTGACAATACAAGATATACTAACAGAACTAGTAATGATTTTAGAGTGGTGTTTCAGTTTTCCAGTAACATCAATCAATACTTAGATGTAGTCAAAAAGCATTGGTATTTGCTACAAGAAGTGCCTGGACTGGTAGACAAGGTCGGACATTCTCCTATTTTTAGTTTTAGAAATAATAAATCCCTTAAACAACATCTATGTCATGGTGAATTATTTAGAACTATTATTAGATCCAATCGGCATGGTACTTTTCCATGCAAGAATTGCAGTGCTTGTCAATTTATATATAGCAAAAATAAATATGTACATCCTACTAGGAAATTTTCTTTGTACACTAATCAATACACTGATTGCAGCTCTACAGATGTGGTCTATTATTATTTTTGTGTACAATGTCCTGCTTTTTATGTAGGAAAAACAAATAGAATGCTTAAAGATCGTATTCTAGACCACCTAAGAGATATTAGTAATAATAAACCATCAAATGCTCTAGCCAATAATGTTATGTCCAATGGCCGTTCTCATTCCTTTAAGTTCTTTGTTCTACAACATATTCATAGAAATCCCAGAGGTGGTGACATTGAGAATATCACAGAGGGACATGAACAGAAGTGGATTTTGAAACTTAATGCTGAAAAGTATCCTGGTTTGAATGCAACTACTTCCTTGGTCCCTTTTTTAAAGGCTAGACATCTCAAGCATTAAGATTAGCTAAGTTCTTTCAAAATGAGTCTAATGTATTTAACTATTAGTTTCCAAGTATTCTATTTAACTTTTTCCTGCCTAGTATTTTCCCATGTTTTATAATGATTTTATAAGTTTTTAAGTGCTTTCTCATGTATAGTATTTGATTCCTTCTTGTACAATGTTTTTAAGCAATGTTTTTAAGCAATGCTTTTTTTTAGTTTGAGCATGAGGCTTAATTGTTTTTCACTGCTGCTTAATCATTGTGTGATTTTTATTGATTAATTGGCATTTTAGAATCTCTATTTAAACCTGTGTATTTTTTACTGTGGTGTCTGATGAAGCAACTTTGGTTGTGAAAGCGCTTACCACTTTGTACTTTGCTGTGATTAAACGTTTGCTGTGTGTTATCTTGGTGCATTTTTTACTTTTTTACTTTTTACCTTTCATTTGGATTTATTTCTGCACCAAGGTTTTTCCCAACACAGTTTCTTTGGTTTTCTGTTCCAGAATGAGAGGGAGAGTAGGTTGGATGATGTGGGATAGTGAATCATGAAGTACAATGGATTAGCAAGGAGGAAGTAAGGATATCTATGAAGAGGATGAATAATGGAAAGGTTGTTGGCCCAGATGACATACCTGTGGAAGCATGGAGGTGTTTAGGTGAAATGGCAGTGGAGTTTTTAACCAGATTGTTTAATGAAATCTTAGAAAGTGAAAAGATTCCTGAGGAATGGAGAAAAGGTGTTTTGGTACCGATTTTTAAGAATAAGGGTGATGTGCAGAGCTGTAGTAACTACAGAGGGATTAAATTGATCAGTCACAGCATGACGTTATGGGAAAGAGTAGTGGAAGCTAGGTTAAGAAGGGACATGAGGATTAGTGATCAGCTGTATGGTTTCATGCCGGGAAAGAGCACTACAGATGCGATGTTTGCTCTGAGAGTGTTGATGGAGAAGTACAGAGAATGTCAGAAGGAGTTGCATTGTGTTTTTGTAGACTTAGAGAAAGCATATGACAGGGTGCCCAGAGAGGAGTTGTGGTATTGTATGAGGAAGTCAGGAGTGTCAGAGAAGTATGTAAGAGTGGTACAGAATATGTACGAGGGTAGTGTGATAGCGGTGAGGTCTGCGGTGGGAGTAATGGATGCATTTAAGGTGGAGGTGGGGTTACATCAAGGATCAGCTCTGAGCCCTTTCTTATTTGCATTGGTGATGGACAGGTTGACAGATGAGATCAGACAGGAGTCCCTGTGGACTATGATGTTTGCAGATGACATTATGATCTGCAGTGAGAGTAGGGAACAGGTGGAGGAAACTTTAGAGAGATGGAGATATGCTCTAGACAGAAGAGGAATGAAGGTCAGCAGGACTAAGACAGAATATATGTGTGTGAATGAGAGGGAGGATAGAGGAATGGTGAGGATGCAAGGAGTAGAGGTGGAAAAGGTGGATGAGTTTAAGTACTTGGGATCAACAGTTCAGAGTAACGATGAGTGTGGAAGAGAGGTGAAGAAGAGAGTACATGCAGGATGGAGTGGATGGAGAAGAGTGTCAGGAGTGATTTTTGACAGACGAGTACCTGTAAGAGTGAAAGGGAAGGTCTACAAGAGGGTAGTGAGACCAGCTGTTATATGGGTTGGAGACAGTGGCACTGACAAAAAGGCAGGAGTTTGAGCTGGATGTGGCAGAGTTAAAGATGTTAAGATTTGCACTGGGTGTGACGAGGTTGGACAGGATTAGGAATAAGTATATTAGAGGGTCAGCCCAGGTTGGAAGGTTTGGAGACAAACCCAGAGAGGCAAGATTACATTGGTTTGGACATGTGCTGAGGAGGGATGCTGAGTATATTGGGAAAAAGATGCTAAGGATGAAGCTACCAGGTAACAGGAAAAGAGGAAGGCCCAAGATAAGGTTTATGGATGTGGTAAGAGAGGACATGCAGGTGGTTGGTGTGACAGTGCAAGATGCAGAGGACAGGAAGAAATGGAAACAGGTGATCTGCTGTGGCAACCCCTAATGGGAACAGCCGAAAGAAGATGATCACCTTTTAAAACGGATACTTCTTCTCTCAAACTGACTACCTCTGACTCAATAGCTCTAGAACTGGAACCTAGAAAACTGTCCAAAGTATCTATCCAGTCCCAAAGCTAATAAAAAGGACTAACAACCACAAGAAAATCAGCCCCAGCAAGAGCAAATACCAATCCAATAAAAAGTACTGGAACAGGATACTGGATGGAAATAATTTTAATGAAGAACACACTTATTTAGTGCTTTTGTCTCCACAAAAGCGAGAGCTCATCAGAATACATAGTTACACTCAATGACCCTGTTTAAATATCTTAGCAAACAACACAATTGGTTAACAATACAAAACACCTACCCACTTTTCACTTAATATTAATGACTTAAAGAATTTCCATGGAGAAATAACCATAAAAATGTTAAAATGCATTATCATGCACACATAGAAATTCACAAGTTAAATTCTGTATAATAAGTATACATGCACAACACTTTTTGAAAAAAAAAATTCTAACATTTCTCAGCTTTCCCCTGTAATACGGGATATATATAAATTACTTCATGTAGACCTGGGGGAAAATTAGCAGCCAGTCTCAATTGCCACTGCAGCTCTTTTTTCATCAAAACATTGTTCCAATTCCCCCTTTCTGATCTATAGCAATAGAATCCAAAATACTAAAAACAAAATATTAAAAACAAATCCCTCAAACACTAAGGAATGTTTATGTAGGGCATTGCTGTCCTTTTTATTGTTTATGTCTTACCCATGTTAATAAATTCTACTCCTCAATGCCCGTTCCATCTTACCCACATAGTAACTTGTACACTTGCCACATATAGCAAGATATATCACCCGTTTAGTACCACAGTTTCCAGATTTAAACCTGATTTTGTTTTCATAACATTCCTTAATGTGGAATGTCTCTCCTTATTGATGTATGTACACTGCCTACAGAGCCCACAAGGGTTAGTCCCCTTTCCATCCTTTTCCGTAGACCTAGATTTGTATTCCAACAAACTGTTCGAAATTGGCACCTGTTTTATATATGAACACCGGTTCATTTCCCAATACCCCAAGAATTTGTGGGTTTACCTTCGATATATTCCAGTTCTTTGTGAAAATATTTTTGATATCAACAGACAAGTAGTTATACTTGCAATATACAGGCTTTCTCAAATTTCTGGCTACCACCATTTCTTCTGGAAATATCAGGATTCAACCCTACCCCTAACAATGGTTGATATTTAGGACCCCGATTTTGGTAGACTTCCTGAAGAATGCCTTCAACTAACCCCTTAGGGTAACTTCTTTCTTTAAACATTTCCTCCACCTTGTCCAGTTTTCCCTTCACATCCTGAAAATGGGAGGTCATCCTCGCCACCTGAATGGCCTGAACTTTAACCAGGTTCTTCTTCTGAGTTAAAGTGTGGCTGCTCAAAAAATTTAAATAATATTTGCAGAAAGTCACTTTACGATAAACATTAGACCTAAATCTATTCTCATCACACAATATGGTGATGTCCAAATAATTAATATATTATGTAGTGTGTGTGTATGTGTAAATTCCAGTTAATATGTGGTATTACTTAAATAATCCAGAAATAGTTAGATATCATCACTAGGACCATTCCACAAGAAAAAAACAAATCATCCAGGAATCTAGTATATAACATAACAGACTTCCAGTAGGGGCAGCTGAACAAGAATTTGTTTTCCTATCCCAACAGAACCATGTTCACATATATGGGGGCACACGCTGCCCCCATGTCCACTCCCTTAATCTGTTGAAAATATTCCCCTTCAAACTGCACAAAGTTATTTTCCAAAATTAGAGACATAATCTCAAATAAAAGCATAATCCTGCCATGTGAAAATGAATATGTGAAAAACGAGGTAAGTTCAAATAACTCCAACCCGTCTTCTTTAGGTATCACTGAAAAATTATCCTTGATGTCCACAGTCAAAAAATATGTACCCTGGCACCATAATTCCTTTTTTAACTTACCAAGGAAGCCGCAAGGGTCTTTGACTATATGGGGGGCAATTTCTAATAATGGTTTAACCCATCCATCCACTAAAACAATAAGTGGGTTCATTTTAGACCCATTTACAGCCACAATGGGTCAAAAAGGGGATTACTGAATGCTCTTATGAATTTTGGGTATCCCAAATAAGGTAGGGATCATAGGATATTTGTGGCTTAAGAATTCTTATAGTTCCCCATTAATTCTTTGTGTTAGTACATATTCCTCAAGGCAGGAATCTATCCTGGAATAAGCTATGTTAATTTCATTCTTAAATACAGGTTTGTAAACCCTTTTATCAAAAAGAATAGTCTGCATACTGTTGGAATAATTCAGAGTTAAAAATAACCAAATCACCCCCTTTGTCAGGTGTCATGATATACATAATGCCGTCCTGTCTTAAATGTTTTAACAGCAACTTTTCATCCCTAGAAAGGTTGTAGTCATTCTTCCTATTACTTCAGTGAAGTTTGTAAATATCTTCTGTAACTATATTTTCATACACACTCAGAAGGGGATGCAGTGGTATATTAAATGTGCTCTTTCTTTTGAGTATAGAATGCCTATTCTCAGGACCTTGCCGTACCTTCCTATCTTGTTCAGAAAATATGATGTTAAAACTGAGTTTCCTTAGATACATTATAAATTCTACCAAACTATCCACTATGTCCACTCCCCTCTTAGGAATACATTTAAAACCTTTAGAAAATTACCTGAAATATTCATCAGTTATAATCCTCGCTGTATAATTATAGATGGTGTATCCATTGTATGTGTTAATTTATCTCCTTCTGTAGTTGCCCCTGCCCCTGTGATGATTCCTGTTCTGTGATTGGAATGTGTAAGTCATTGGGTATTGTCCCTTCTCCAAATATTTGCTTGCCAGTCTCTCTGAGCTCCTTAATACCTGAAAATCCTGTTCAGAATGTTCACATTGTATATCATAACTAATAGCCTCTTGATTATCACCTTTTTCACATTCCTCTTCCACCCCTGACTGTGCATCCCTCATAAAATCACCTTGTCTCACTTCAAATCTCCCATTTTCTACTGGGTGTATATCTACTGAACATGGCAATGGGTATGCATTAATAATGTCAGTATACAAGTAAAAGGAAGATACAACTGTAATACCTCTGGGGTAGTGTACGCAGCTTTATGTACACAATGTTCAGCTTATTACATAGGAAAAACTGAACAGAAATTAAAGCAGCGAATTTATGAGCATGTCTATGATATTAGTAGGCATTCAGAAAATAATGCATTATATAGGCATATAGAGTAATATTCAACACATAAATTTAATTTCTTAGTACTGGAACAAGTTATTCTTTCACCTGGAATAGGTCCTTGGAAAACTATATTAGAGTCTAAAGAATATTGGTGGCAAGTATTTTTAAATGCCACAGTATTCCCAGGATTAAATGATTCTATTTCTATTACTAGTATTTTAAAATTAAGAGCTCTAAATAGGTGAATATAGGTGTATTTTTCAATATGTTTTTTAATATGTTTTTATCGTGTTTTTATTGTATTATTATATATCACTCACTATATATTTTTGAAGGCATTTTTATTCATTATAGGTTTTAAAATATATATATATTATATGTATTTTCAAGTATATATACAATATTTATTAGGATATATTTACACACGTATTAAATTAAGTTAGGTTAGGAATATTAAATAAATTCATTATATCAGTTTATATTGTATATTATCATTGTAGGTATATTTTATGCAATAGGAAATATTTGTATATATATATATATATATATATATATATATATATATATATATATATATATTGTATTAGCATTTGATTGAATAAGCATTTGATTGAATAATGAATTGGTTTATTGGATTATTGATTGCATCAGTAGTATTATAAATTTGGCATCAGTAGTATTATAAATTTGGCATAAGCAGCATTTTGAATTTGTCTGATGAAGGCTGGAGTAATACAGCCGAAAGCGCTTACCATTTTCTTGTTATAATAAATAGTGGAACCTACGGTCAGTTTTCCGTTCTTGCTTTTGTGCTACTGGACTATTTTCATACATTATTATCCAATTGGTAGTATCGCCCAGGGCTAAAGCCATAGGAGTGGTTTGTACAATTTTACCAAATGCATGCAAGTACTCTAGAGAGCTTAAATTATCTCTACAAGAACAGCCACAGTTAAAAGCTTTTAAAATATTTAATAATAAATAATAAAAACACAAGCCAATACTTCTTACTACACAGTGCTAATCAAGAATTCAGAGATCACAGAGAAATACTTAAAATAATTCAGTAGTACAGTTCTGACATCACAGAAAAACACATAGTCTAATCTTTCTAGTTTCTAGCTATTTCTAAAAGAAAACACAAGTCTAAGATAACTTACATAAGAAAACAGGCAGCGTGCTGATGAGTTGGATGGTCAAGACAAAAATGCTTAATGCCTTCTGATTCTCTCTGTTTAAATTGGTATCTTCAGTCCTGATTCCCATTACATCATTTTTTTACACTTTGCTGGGGTTCCCAGGCCAACAGATACTACATTCTTGTTATCTTGCACGTATAGGAAACTACAGCCATAAACAACATTCCATATGTAAACTCTAGTAATCATTCCTTAAGTTAAAACAATAGGCAGGATGCTTCACTCGACTCATCAACTCCAAATTTTAACTTCAAAATGGACAGAGATGAAATAATTTTAACTTCAAAGGACAGACAAGAAATGCTTGACTTATCTTTCTTTACAGCAGTAGGCAATGTTGCTACATTGTTTTAAGTTCAACATTTCACAGCATATTCTTTCATTTAAGAATACAAGCTTGCATTTCAATATTTCAGAGTATTTTCTTTCAATTAAAAAAAAACAAGTCTGTAATTCAACATTCATATTTACAAATGACAGAATTATGTATAAAATCCTATCTGGCTAGGCTGGCAGCCTTCATCTATCTTCACCCAATCTTTACACCATCTATTATTATAGAGAGGATTATAACTGAGGAATATTCAGGTTATTTTCTAAAGGTTTTAAATGTATTCCTAAGAGGGGAGTGGACATAGTGGATAGTTTAGTAGAATTTAAAATGTATCTAAGGAAACTCAATTTTAACATCATGTTTTCTGAGCAAGATGGGAAGGTATGGCAAGATCCTGAGAATAGGCATTCTATACTCAAAAGAAAGAGCACATGTAATCCACCACTGCATCCCCTTCTGAGTGTGTATGAAAAGATAGTTACAAAAGATATTTACAAACTTCACTGTAGGAGTATAACCTTTCTAGGGATGAAAAGTTGGTGTTGGAAGATTTAAGACAGGACAGCAGTATCCATATCATGACACCTGACAAGGGGGTATGGATTGCTTATTTTTAAGTATGTGGATTATTCCAACAGTATGCAGGCTATTCTTTTTCATGAAAGCATTTACAAACCTGTATCTAAGAATTAAATTAACATAGCCTATTCCAAGATAGATTACTACCTTGAGGAATATGTGCTAACACAAAAAATTAATGGGGAGCTATATGAATTCTTAAGCCACAAATATCCTATTATCCCCACCTTCTTTGGGATACCAAAAATTTATAAAAGCATTCAGCAACCCCCTTTTAGACCTATTGTGGCTGAAAATGGATCTAAAATGCACCCACTGGCTGTTTTAGTGGATGGATGGGTTACACCTTTATTAGAAAATATCCCCCATATAGTCAAAGACTCTTGGGACTTCCTTGGTAAGTTAAAAAAAATTATGGAGACAGTGTATATCCTTTTTGACTGTGGACATCAAGGATCGTTTTTTCATTGATACCTAAAGAAGAAGGGTTGTAGTTATTTGAAGAGACCTTGTTTCTCACATCTTCATTTTCACATGACAGGATCATGCTTGTATGTGAGATTATGTCTCTAATGTTGGAAAATAACTATGTGCAGTTTGAAGGGGAATATTTTCAACAGATTAAGAGAGTGGCCATGGGGGCAGTGTGTGCCCCCATATATGCAAAGATGGTTCTGTTGGGATGGAAAAACAAATTATTGTTCAGCTTCCCGTACTGGAAGAATGTTGTGTTATATACTAGAGTCCTGGATAATTTGTTTTTCTTGTGGAATGGTTCTAGTGATGATATCCCACTATTTCTGGATTATTTAAGTAATACCATGCATTATCTGGAATTTACACATACATATAATACACAATATATTAATTATTTGGACATCACCATGTCATGTGATGAGAATGGATTTAGGTCTAATGTTTATCGTTAAGTGACTTTCTGCGACTCTTATTTACATTTTTTGAGCAACCACCCTTTAACACAGAGGAAGAGCCTGGTTAAAGGTCAGGCCATTTGAGTGGCGAGGATGACTTCCCATTTTCAGGATGTGAAAGGATAATTGGACAAGTTGGGGGAAATGTTTAAAGAAAGAGGTTACCCTAAGAGGTTAGTTGAAGACATTCTTCAGGGTGTCTACCACAGTTGGGGTTATAAATATCAACCATTATAGGGGGTGGGGTTGAATACAGATAGACCCAGAACAAATGGTGGTATCCAGAAATTTGAGAAAGCCTGTATATTACAGTATAACTACTTGTCTGGTGATA
Source organism: Protopterus annectens (assembly GCF_019279795.1). Lineage (NCBI taxonomy): Eukaryota > Metazoa > Chordata > Ceratodontiformes > Protopteridae > Protopterus > Protopterus annectens. The sequence continues at coordinate 1,078,672,528 of NC_056745.1, forward strand.
TCAAAAATATTATCAGAAAGAACTGGAATACATTTAAGGTAAACCCACAAATTCTTGGGGTATTGGGTAATGAACCAGTGTTTATACATAAAATGGGTGCCAATTTCAAACAGTTGTTGGAATACAAAACTAGGACTACGAAAGAGGATGGAAAGGGAACTAACCTTTGTGGGCACTGTAGGCAGTGTACATACATCATTAAGGAGGGACATTCCACATTAGGGAATGCTATGAAAAACAAACATCAGATTTAAATCTGGAAACTGTGGTCATGAGGTATAGAATTTATGAACATGGTTAATACATACATAATAAAAAGGACAGCAATGCCCTATATAGACATTCCTTAGTGTGTGAGGGATTTGTTTTTAATATTTTGTTTTTAGTATTTTGGATTCTATTGCTATAGACCAGAAAGGGAGAAACTGGAAGAATGTTTTGATGAAGAAAGCGCTGCAATGGCAATTGAAATTGGCTGCCAGTTTTCTCCCAGGTCTAAATGAAGTAATTTCTATATCTCCTGTATTACAGTAAATGAAGTAATTTCTATATCTCCTGTATTACAGGAGAAAGCTGAGAAATGTTAGAAAAAAAATTTTCAAAAAGTGTTGTGCATTTATTTACTATACAGAATATGTTTACTTGTTATTCAGAATTTAACTTGTGAATTTCTGTGTGTGCATGATAATGCATTTTATCTTTTTTATGATTATTTCTCCATGGATATTTTTTAAGTCATTAATATTAAGTGAAAAGTGGGAAGGTGTTTTATATTGTTAACCAATCATGTTGTTTGGTAAGATATTTAAACACGGTCATTGAGTGTAACTGTGTATGCTGATGAAGTCTTGCTTTTGTGGAGACGAAAGCACATATTATACCATGACACCCCCGAAACGTGCACGCTGATTGGCCAGCGTGCCCGTTGTAAATCGAGTTATACTAATGGAAAAAGGTCCGGTCCCCCGGACTTTTTTACCTTAGTATAACTCGTTTTTTAAAAACACTGTCTCGCTATGTTAAATGGGTTTAACATAGCGAGACAGCTTTAAAATAAGCAACGGAGATCTCCGTTGCTTATTTTAAAGCTGTCTCGCCATGTTAAACCCATTTAACATAGCAGACAGTGTTTAAAGCAACGGAGAAAGCAAGATCTCCGTTGCTTTTTTGTCTCGCTATGTTAAATGAGTTTAACATAGCGAGACAGTTAAAATAAGCAGCGGAGATGTCCGTTGCTTATTTTAAACTGTCTCGCTATGTTAAACTCATTTAACATAGCGAGATAAAAAGCAACGGAGATCTTGATTTCTCCGTTGCTTTACAACTCTGATGTACTGCGCAGGCGCGGTACATCAGAACTGCCGGATGCCAGACATCTGCGGAAGGGCAGTAAACAGGCATTATACTATGCCATTATTTAAGAAAAGTAACAGTTTCTTTTCTTAAATAATGTCATGGTATAATAGCAATAACCCACTTCTGGGTGTGGGTAATGCTAAATTTACCCACAGTTGGCTTTGTTTGGTCCTCGGGCTCGCCTCGGGACCAAACCACGCCAACCGTGGGTAAATTTAGCATTACCCACACCCAGGCGTGGGTTATTGCTATAATATGTGTGTTCTTCATTAAAATTATTTCCATTCAATATCCTGTTCCAGTATGTTTTATTGGATTGGTGTTTGTTTGTGCTGGGGCTGATTTTCTTGTGGTTATAAAAAGCAGTGTAGAAAGGGAGGAGCTTATAAAGCTCATCTTACAGTAAGGGTAGGCAGCTTAAAACCACCAAGTTTAAAAGGCAGGTTAAGGAGTGGCAGGGTGGGTGGAAAAAATACCCAGCAGGGAGTATCCAACAGTGTTTGTAGTAATAAGAGTCATATTGCATTTGTGGATTCCCATGTTAAGTACAGGAGTTAGATACATCCAGTTATCAGGGTATCATCACCAGATTGTTGCACATAATAACAGTCTTGGTTGTACTTATTTACAGAAATTGCTGCAACGTTCATTGATCACTTGGCATTTGGTGCATTTCAGGGCAGAACTGGGTGGCAGTACTCACTCAGTGCTCCTGAATGGCGTGTGAAGGAGATGAAACTATTTCTTCATTGTCTGCACACCAACTTCAGGTCACAGTTTCTATGTCAATATGATGAAGTCTTCAAAACATGGGGGCCTAGCATCACCAGGAACTCATGCTTACTTAGGCTATAGGCACCCATCAATCTGGTGAGCAATACCAGCACTGCCATGATAACCTGCAGTGAGATTATTCTGAATGGCTGCAAGAATGGGAAGCTGACATGTGAAGAGATCACTCATAGTTGTGCTGTGTGCGTGCGTGTGTGTGTGTTCTGTTTTTGCTTGTTTGTTTGTTTCTACCTTCAAAAGAAATGCATAACTATCAGGAGGACACTGATAACATATACATATTTATCTTTCAGCTCATTAGAAGATGCAACTAGGCAGAGTGGGGTTTCAAAGAGGTGGGAAGAGCTGGTTGTTAGATATGGTATGTATCATTGCTATCTGTCACAGGTTTCAGTGTATTTCAATAGTCTGTCACACTTGTAGCACTTTTCCCATTGTGTCTCCTCTGTTCACATCCACCTGTTGTGAAAGGGTCAAGGAACCTACATCATGGTCACCCTCTGTTATGGCTTGTGGGGAGGTCTAATGATGGGGTGTGGGTGCTCACTGGAAAGACCTCTCTTATGTGGGCACTCTTGATCCACAGCCTGTTTGTCATCCAAAGCCATGAAAATAACTGGGGCTGTCTTAAAGGATGCATTTTGGTTATCATGCTGGTCAGTGTCTTGTCACATCGAGGTCCTCCAGTGGTGAAATGATGATTTGCTGGATAAAAACTTACCAGCCATAAAGCCATTGGTAAGTCACTATCTGATAATACATATAGTCGATCTCATCAGCTGGATTTAGTTTTGTATTAGTAGCCTTGCAACTTGTCCTGACACACCCCCATGGACAGACACCACTCTATCCTGTCACGCATCTTGTGAATGGACCAGTTCTTCTCATCACTTTTTGTCCATTCTCAGTATATCTGTATCCAGCTTTTGTTACCCTATCTTTGTGTCAGCAAAGCCACTCCTGTTTACTTGTACTGTATTGTCTTTGCATGTTTGCCCCTATAGAGTATGCTACACCCTATTCCCATATATATATATATATATATATATATATATATATATATATATATATATATATGTATATATTATCCTCCATCCTTTTTTCTCCATTTATGTAAAAATGGTCTTTATCCAAACAAAATAATGTCCCCTGCCTCTTACCACTGTCCTATTTGTTCCCCTTGTGTATTTCCCTCTGTTAGGTCTTCTACTTTCATACAGTCCTATATACCCCATTCATCCTGGCATTAACAATAATGGTGGTTGTATGATTTTTATCCACCTGTTTTGCTTTATTTGTATACTGCTTTGACAGGAACATTGACTTTGGAGAATTTACTAGCATGAAGAGACATGTACAAGCACAACGAGTCTCTTGGATTGTGAATAGCCTATCCTTATAGTATTGTGCCACTTTAAGTAGGCAGTGCTGTACATATACAGGCTACAATCTGCATGTTTTTTGTTGTTCTGCTTGGTATGTACCACAAGAGACACGCAGCTGAACTGTTTCCTACATTTTATCAGTTCTGATTATTATAAAGGAATAGAGGATAGCTGAGTGCTTTGAAGGACCCTGAATATTCATGTGTCAAAGGTACTTCTGAGTCGCAAAACACTGCCTTTAGTAGCAAGCCCTTTGCAGCTGTGCAGTGCACCTTTATGAATCCCAAGGTCTGCCTACTTTTTTTTGGCCTAGATCACTGTGATATAAAAATTGGACTACATTCCGCTCCTCCACTTTTACTGCTGGTCTCATATCTGCGTTTCTACTGATTTTAGCACTTGTATTATCATTTGTTTGGGAGATAAGAAGGGAGGAAAAGAAGAAGAAAAGAAAGGCTAGAAAAATCAACAGTAGACCACCAATATTTTGTCCTGATCACTTTAATATCAACTATATGATATTTCCCTGCAGTAGCTTGTCTACTCCCTGCTCTGCTTGTCTGGCTTCTGTGAATCATCTTATCAAGATTTTTCCCATACCAACATCTCCTGATTTGTCTTTATAACCTGCTTAATTTTATTCACATTTTGTTACTATATGCCACAGACCACATCTGAAAACTAACTTAATTCCAAGGGCACATGATAATAAGAAAGAGTTACTGTGTGGGATTTACAGGGTTCAGAACCAGATCTGTACCTTTTACCTTGTACAAATACACAGTCGAAAGAAATATATTTCTACAGATCAACATATATGTTTCATAAACCAGAAGTAGCGGAAACAATGAAAAAGAACTAAGCAACATTTAAAAAAAATTTAGAGGTATAGTAGATCATGTTTAACACAATGTAATCCAAAATCCAGCAGCTAAGTAACAGAAATCAATAGGATGAGATATACATTTCAGAAGGAGGCATGAACAACAGGAAAACTGAGTAATGTTTTGACAACTGTATCACAAAGTAATGTGGCAAAGCATACATTAATACACAGTAGAACACAAAATATTAATTACTACTTCAAGATTTTGAAGATTGTCACCTACACAGTGAAATAGAAAGAGTGGAGGAATCCAGAGAAAAGTCCACCATAATGGCAGAGACCACATAATACAAGTCACATGATGGGATACTAAAGCAGAGTACCCTTGAGCAAGTGAGAGCAAGGCAGAAAGATAACATGCTTTTGAGCTATTTACTTTTGGTGGCCGTTGTTAGAACTGTAAAAATTGCGAAACAATAATAACATTGTCCATACTATGTCATCTGCTATAATGTTTCATTAGGAGATCAGTTATGTGGATGTCAGTTTGAGCCTTTTTCTTTAACAAGCGTCTTGTGTAGTTTTGTTTACCAACTAGTTGTTTTATGCTAATTTTATGTATATGTTTGTCTTGCTACAATAGTACTGACAACTGAACATTGAATATTTCATGTGAGCAATAAAGCCAATTTAAAGAATCTATTTATTTTTAAAGGCCTCAGAGGGTTAAATTATATACAAAAAACAGATGTGCATGAATGGATAATACAAGGAAGGATTTTATTATGGGCAGGGTGCTGGGTGATGGAATGACATTCTTGATGAGATTATAGAATCGTTAACAATGACAGCATTCAAGAGTACATGGGATTGGTGGCTGGCAATGTTGCTAATGGGGCTGCAAAACAGCTGTACTCTGTTGACCTAAGTTTGATTCCCACAACCTCTGCTTACACAGTTGTGAGAAAGAACAAGTCAGTCAACCAAAGCACCTAAGTTCATCTATAAGACAGGTTCCTAGATAATTCAAATTCAGTACTGGATGTTTTATACATACTCATTTCATTGCTGCAAGGCTACAGATAACAGTTAATTGAAACTCCTGTTAATATAGTGGTCATCTGTAAGGTGGAAATGTTTGTACAGGAGTACAACAGCAGCAGGTAATACATTTTTTTCTAGGTATCCTTTCATTTTTAATTTTTGATTTACTATTTTCTGTCAGCCTTGGAAAAGTAACCACTGTTACTGAATTATTATGGACTCAGTAAGATCTACGGTTCACCCAGTAGTCATGGAAGTGATCAACACTGGTTAAAAGGAAGATGTGTCTAATACCAAAGCTGTTGTTTCTGTATTTGAGAAATTTAACCTAGAAGTGTATTGGTTTAGTCAATTTATATTACACAGAATTTTCATCAAATGTGACTGACTCTTTATCCATCAGTCATAAAAAAAGTAAAAAAAATTAAGCCATGCTGATTAATTAACTATAGTACATGGAGTATAAACCTTTACTCTATGACTTTTTAAGCAATAAGACACCATCCATTGTTTTATTATGTTAATAGGTAAAAAATCATCAAAGCCAGGGCAAGATCTGGAAGCAAATATCAAGTGTTTTCATGTGCCACACATACAGAAAATGTAAACCTTATGTGGATGGAAATTAGAACTTTCAATAATTTCTACTTCATATCTCACTCTCTCTTTTTGGTGAAATCTGTGTAACTTGTGGTATAATTGTGCAAATTCTTTACATTGAAGTAACATTAGTTTCAGCGTGGATAACATTTTTCAAGAGAACAATCATGTTTGTTTGTTAAAGACAGTTGCAGTTATACCACTGGAAACCATTATACTGCCATATTAAAAGTGGCATGTGTGTAAAACAAACTTTCAAAAATCTAATCCTGAGTTTTTTTAACTGACCTTATCTTAATCGTGTAAGGAAAATGACCACTTGGCCAAATTCTTGAGAAGTTTTACTTGTTTACAAAATATTGTAGTTCTGATGTTTTATGCTGCTTTCTCTGTTGGTTGTTTTTGTTTAGTACATGGGTGGCGGTAATCATATAGCAATAACCCACGCCTGGGTGTGGGCAATGCTGGATTTACCCACGGTTGGTGTGGTTTGGTCATGAGGGCAAAGCCCGAGAGGCCAAACAAAGCCAACCGTGGGTAAATCCAGCATTACCCACACCCAGAAGTGGGTTATTGCTATTATACAATGACATTATTTAAGAAAAAAAAATTACTTTTCTTAAATAATGGCATTGTATAATGCCTCCTTGCTGCCCTTCCACAGCTGTCTGGTATTCTGCGGCAGTTCTGATGTACTGCACATGTGTATACCTATGCAGTACATCAGAGCTGTGGGCAAAAGCAACGGAGAAAGCAAGATCTCCATTGCTTTTTACAAACTGTTTCGCTATGTTAAATTGGCTTAACATAGCGAGACAGCTTTAAAAAAAACAACTGTTGCTTTTTTTTAAAGCTGTCTCACTGTGTTAAACCCATTTAACATAGCAAGACAGTTTTGAAAAAAGCAACGGAGAAAGCAAGATCTCCGTTGCCTTTTACAAACTGTCTCGCTATATTAAAGGAGTTTAACATAGCGAGACGGCTTTAAAAAAAGCAATGGAGAATCTCCGTTGCTTTTTTTTAAAGCTGTCTCACTATGTTAAAGTCGTTTAACTTAGCGAGACAGTGTGAAGCAACAGAGATCTTGCATTCTCTGTTGCTGTAAAAAAAGAGTTATAGTAATGGAAAAAGTCTGGGCGACCAGACCTTTTTCCATTACTATAACTCTGATTTACAACGTGCACGCTGACCAATCAGCGTGCATGTTTTTGAATATTAATGGAGGGTCGTTGTATAATATGTCTTATTTGATAATGAAAAGAACATGTATATGTTTCTTCCTCAATTACAATTCAGGAATGTCCAAAAAAGGAAAGAAATCTAAAGGCAACTACATATTTAATTCAGGCTATATTGTAAGAAATTTCCCACATGTACAGGCCTTTCGCAAGTATATATTGTGTGTAATTTTCCTTTTATTTTAATTCATTTTTAACGTAACAATATTTCAGTGCTTTACTTATTAACATGCTTCTTGAAGCATAAGAGTGTAAGAAAGGTTTGTCCCATGACAACAGTGGATGCTTATCAGTTATGTAATTTAACCTGTAATTGTATCAGAAGAAGCTTGTGTCGAATGCAATTAACATCAACACTTTTCTGATTTACCTTTTCCTCTGCATAGATCCATCTCACCATGCTTCATATCCTCTCTAGAGAAAGTATCTTATTTGATGTCCCAAAATATTAACTCCGCTTCTATGATTGGCAGGTTGTAAATGCATTTGGTGCAAGTGGCAGATGCTTCTGTGCTCCTTCTGCCTTCCTCCCTTTAGAAATAATGAATGGGTCTGCAAAGGTCATTTAACGCAACAGCTCTTATGGCACTTACAGACCAAAATCTTCTAAGACAGCTGGAATGGAATGTCAGTCACATCTGGCATCTGAACCTAGGACCTCCAGGGTATAAAAGGAGATGCTTTACACACCAACACATTTTCAGAGCTCTGCACTCTGGAATTAATGTAGCCATTTTTTGTTGCTGATGCAGTTTATTGTCTCTGTTGACTAGAAAAAGAAGCTTTAGCAGACTCCTCAGATTTCAAGACAGGATGTGACCCAAGTCAAAAATTCAAGGGTCCATGGTAATCTTCAGAACTTAGATTATTTTTAGATAACCCACTGTCCTTTGGGGTTCCATTTATTTATTTTTTAACTTTCTTAATGAAACTCTAGGCCTGTTATCTTGAGATTTTGCTGGTAAATCATTTATAGAAAAATCAAGGCAAATCATTATCAAAACTACATGGTTCTTGTGATTAAATGTGAAGGTTTTAAGTGAAAAAATATGTCAGTCCATTCTCAAAAACGATCCCTGTAAAAATAGATATTCAAAAAGGCTAGCATTCGGAAATTAACACATGAAGACATATCCATCACACATTTTATTTTAAACTAATATGTCATAAACATGGAATTATTTCATGATTTTACAGGTACCTTTGAATAATCAGTTCCCCTTTGTTAGTTATAGTTACCATTCACAGGGCCAACAGCATTCATATTTTAGTAATGCTCTAGGTAAACATACTTAAATAAAGAACTGGGCAAAGCAATGAAAGACTAAGTCAGGTTGATGGGGACTGACATGAATTTGCATTTGCTGAGTTTAATGTACATTTTTGTTTATTATTTGCTAACCAGACAATATTCAGTGGTGACAGGATTCAGGGCTGGCACAGGAACTTCTGCCTATTTGCAGAAAATTTACAGATGGTGCAAATGAATCTCATTGAAATCATTCCCTGCATTTTAGGATGCAATTACATCACCACTAATTACTTTAACTACTGCACAGAATATTACTAGACACGGATCAATCAATCATATTATTATGATAGAATCACAAATAAGTGTGGGGAAAAGGTTCGAGTGGCTGCATAAACTGACTTTTGGCATTCAGAAAAAAAGTAACATGTATACGTGGAACTTCAGTTTAGTTAGGATGTGACTGATTGCAAGCATTAGAAAACCAAAGAGAGTAAATGTGTACAAATACTAGAAACATCTTATTTGATGAATTTCGATGTCCCCTTAATATTAATGGCTTCTATTTTTTAAAGAACCTATGATAACTTTTTTAGTATAGTTCTACAGGTGCCTCTTCAGTTACTTGCAGAAACTACAGCCTTTAGAACTGCAATGGTGTAAGCATGAACTGTCTTCGTAACACCATCCAAACACTGGAGTGTGCCATCTGGAAAAGCTTCTTAGGAGACTGGAAGAAGTGAGATACTTATGTAATCCAGCTTCCCATGATGCATTTCAGTATCAGGAAGACATTATACAACCAGATGGCCTGATTTATTTGCAGATTCCATGCACCTGTTGTCTCAGTTTCACCTGTGCTGTCTTCTTTCTTTGGAATATCTGACATAGCAAACAGACTTTAGGCCACAATAGTTCATAAAAAAATATTATTTTGTAGCTGATTGTATTTGTAAGACTGCAAGGCCAGAAGATATGCCAAGTGTAAAATAAAGTAATTATGGTATGCAGACTGAAAATTGTAGCGTGTTCAAGAGATGTGATTTTGAGACTGTTAGAACCATGTGAAACATATGCTGGTGGGGTGCTTCTGTACAGCATCTTGGCCTCATGCATGATTCATACTTGCTGTTTTATAGCTGCAGTATCAAGCTTTAGGAGTAAACCCATATGTCAGTCTGTTGCATCATGGACTAATTAGTAACTTATTTTATCTTCTGCCAGACATTGACTTTCAAAGGATGGCTAAGATGGATGGCCTGACTGCTTTGTTACAGTCATGAATTTTTCATAGGCTCATAAGTAAGTATTTGGGTAGCTGCACATGTGAGCCATTTTAAGCCTAACCAGTTTTTCTTTTGGTACTTGAATTAACCTAGCCTCTTTGGTGTTAGCTTGGTTTTACCCATCCCATGGTAGATAATTATATATTACTAACAGTGAGAATAACTGGGATCATACCATAGGTAATTTGAAGGGGCCCATGCATACCTCTCAACTGTACAGATTTTTGCAGAATGTCCAGATTTGTGCCCCATATTTTTGGTCCATCTTTCATAAAATTGTGTTTTTTTCTAGCAAATTAGTGCCAAATCATTGAAGACTGAAGTTAGAAAATAATGACAGACATCTGAGTTTCAGACTTCATACCCTTCAGAAAATTCATGCTAATTAATGCAAAACCTATTATTCTCTTAACTTTCTAAGTTTGTAAAAGCAATATTTAAAAATTGTTCCTATGTTAGGGCCTTTGTCCCACTTTTATTAATGGCTTTGTCCAGATTTCTTGCTGTAAGAGGTTGAAATGTATGGGCCCATGCATGGAATAAAGCATTTAGGAGCTGTCTGTATCCATTAGTAGTACGGGACAGCACTGAGGGGAATTTTCTATTACCCATCCATAGATCCAAGTTGTGCTTAAATATGGAGAGGGGTGAGCTTTGTTTTATGTGGGTGAGGAGTCTGTTCTAGAGCAGTGGTATCCTCTGGGAGATATACCTACCCCTCCAAACCATTATATTGATGTTTCAGAAGAGATTTGTGTCCCTGAAATGAGTATTTCTGATGACATTTGACTTGATTTTGTGCACTAGGTTCATCAGTACTGGGTTGGAGGATGTCTTGTATGCCAGACACGGATCACCTCTTAGTAGTCTGTAGGATGCCAAGTATAGTGATAGGGCTTTTCCTCAATCTATGTAGGACATACTGTTTAGACCTTTCATCCTTTTAGTATAGTATCTCTGTGGGCATTCTAGTTCTTGCTTGTGCCTGGACACATGCATGCCAACAGGAGCATTATACTCAATGACTGGCCTAATGAGGGCTGAGTAAAAGAGGGCAAATACATCTCTAGATCTAGTAACCATCCATTTGTTTATAAGCACAATATAGAAGGACTTTCTTATAAAAATAGGCACATGTTGATTAAAAGTTAGGTTGATGTCCTATAAGTTCCCAAATCTCAAGTAGTTGGGTCAACTCAAAGGAGCTTATTGTCAATATGATAGTTGCCCAGGACATCTCAAAGGATACGATGATGCATTTTTTGGTATTTAGTTTCATTCCTTGATTCTGGCCCCAGTCATTTGTTTGGTACAGAAAGGTGCTAATGTTTGGAATAAAAGTTAATTCTGTTTGCAGTTTTTGTGTCATTTTGGATATTTTTTGATGCTCTTTGGTGTAGTATTGTATTTGTTTGGCATAGACCTTCTTGTAGGATGGCTAGGTAATTTTGGGATTCAATAAGTGCTTCTAGGTTGCAGTCATCTGCAAACTTAGTCAGCCAGAAACTTTTTTGTATAGGCTTTCACTTCAGAGAAGTAGATGCCAAATAGGATAGGTCTCAGTATCAAACCTTAGTGGACCCCACTGGTGAGTGGTCTCTTTGTGGAGGTAGCATCCCCTATTTTGATCTCCTGCATCTTATCTATGAGCCATTTAGTAATCCAGTGGGTAAAACTCCCAGTTTATATAGCTTTTCTACTATACTTGAGTTGTGGATTGTATGAAAAGTCTTGGTCGGGTTGAGGTATGCAGTGTGTACAGTTTTACTTTCATCCATAGCTTGAGTGACCTTTTCAAAAGATATTCACCAGACTAAGTAAGCATAACCTGCACTGGACAAATCCAAACTGAGACAGATCCATTGTTTCAAGATTACCTGTGTCCTTATTGATTAGTTCCATGATAAGTCCTTCCACAGCTTTGCAAATGGGACTGATCACATTTATGGGTCTGTATTGACTGGTTCTGTGGAAGGTCCTCCCTTTTGCAAGGGTATGACTGTAGCTGTTCTCCATTTGCTTGGTACAAAACCTTCATGAAGGTTGAGACTGAATAGTCTTAGTGGTGGTGGTAGGGCTAAATCATGCTTTATGCTATTTAAAATACACCCAGAGGTATTGTCAGGTCACATCAAAGCAGTATTTTTAGCTTTTGATAGCACTATCAAGACTCGGGCTTGTGTGATAGCTAGAGACATGACAGTTGCAGATATATATTTTGGGCTAGACAGAGGCGAGAGAGGAGTAAAATTTGAGATTAATTTATTGGCCAGTAGGTTAGCTGCATCTTCAGCCTCAGTATAGGTAATATTGTTCACAATCAGCTAAGCATATTACTGCATTATGCTTCTGAAATTACAAACTTAACTAAAAAGGCCTTGTGATTATCTTAGGCTCGGATAGCTATTTTAGCCACAAGGTATATTTCATTAAGTTTCTTTGTTGTTTGTTTATTTCAGTGATGAGGGGTCTATCATTCTGGGAACTGCTGTACTTACTTTCATTCCAAATTCTCTTCATTTTATTGTAAAGCTTACTGATATTATGGTTCCACCATGTGGATTTGTTTCTGTAGTTTCCCCTAAAGGGAACAGCTGCATCTATGAAGCAGTTTACATGTTAGTATAGGATAGTGAAGTATGTTTCCATGTATTCAGTGGAGTTAACTGGGTTTTGAGGATTTGAAGTTTGGCAATGTATCATTTTGGAGTAAGTAGTTTGTCTTAAAGAAATTCCTAAAGGATCCTTGGGTGGAAGGGATCTTGTTTCAGTTTTATTTCAAAGGGGATGACTTTGTGGTTAAACCTACCAAGTGACAAAGATACATAAGATATGATGCAAGAGCCCCATATTAGTAAGGAAAAGATCGAATATGCTATTTAAAATACACCCAGAAGTATTGTCAGGGTGTATAGTGGGTACTCTGACTAATTGTACCATAGCTTTATATATTGACAAAGTCCAGGAATATCTGTACTTGCACACTAGTGGTGGTGTGTTGAATACCCATTCTATAAAATGGATAGCTTAGATCACCTAGGAGACAGGTCTAATACTGAGGTTTTAAAGTTCCTATAGGTAGGCATTATGGCTTTACTGGGTTACTGAGGGAGTTCTATAGTTAGTTGACATATGGTATGGGACATTTCTGCATTACCAAATATTGCTGCTATTGTGGGTACTGCTTAAAGGGAGATGCGTTATTATGAGAGACAGCATGTGAAACTTTGAGTCACTGACCTGTGAAAATCTTGCAAGAATATATAAGGCCTGATGGTATATGAATGCTTACAAAACCAAATTTAAATCCAGCCCCACAAAATGTAGAACAACAATTGTGTTTTTTATTATTATTATTTATAGAACTGATTCCAGACATGTTAAAATGTTAATACCTTCAGCTGTGTAGTTCTTTCACAGTATCATATTTGTCTTTAGAGACCTTTGATATCTTAATTTTGCATAAAATGTTTATTTCATTGCATTTGCTTGATTGCAGATGGAGACAATAAGCCTATGTAGTCCACTTTTCAACCACATTCAACATTCTATATTGGGAACAGATAGATAAATCAGGATAAGGAGAAGTAAGAATGTTGAACAGATGATCATGGAGTTCAGGGGAAAGCTCTGTGCTAGCAATAGTTTACCTCTATGAAAATTGTGAAGTTTTGTTGTTTTTTTCTGACCATCAGTATTGTTATGTGTCTCTGCCTCAGTCTCTGGTTAAGCAAGATATTTCGGCATGGTATTAACTGCATTAGCATTGTTACCTCACAGCAAGAGGTTCTCCTGTTTGATTCTCGGCTGGAGTGCCTTCTGTGTGGAGCCTGTATGTCCTCCCCACGGTCGAGTGGCCTCTGAAAAACATGTGTGAATGGGCATGCCTTCGCTGAAGGTTGAGCGCCAGGCTGGCAACTCGACACCATAAAAATTGACTGCCAATCATTAGCGGACCGGAGTTCCGCTGTGGCGACCCCTAACCGGGAAAAGCCGAAAAGACAAACGACATTAACTGCATTCTAAGTTTTTTACTGAAATTACTTTATTTTTACTCTTTCCTATAGTGAATTTATATGTTAAACATAGTCCTCATCAGCTTTGTATTATATTTATCTCCCTTACAGATGTAGGAGCAAGTTATGACTGTAGAGATTGCTGGGGTCAAGTGTCCATATCTTTTCATGGCTGCTGACCTTCAAACTACTCCCTGTGAGACATACCTATTTGTTCCCTGTCCAGTGTATTCTCCACTGAGGGCAAGAGGTAGCCAGAGGAGGCAATTATACAGGCAATCTTAACAGTAGTCCTAGTTCTTTCACTACCTTACTAGTGCATGCTAACCTTAACCCTGACCCTAACTTCAACCCCACATTCTTTTCTTAGAAACAACCTTTACATAAAATTACTACTATTTTAGACAAAATAAGTCTGAATTAGTGGTAGGTTTTGGCTTAATGAATCACAAATAAAAAGTTTGTTTCCCTTGTGCAACTTTTTTAATTGATTTTTCTGTATGTTGATTTTCAAAATGCCTGTATTGATCACTTGTATTGCAATATTTGTTCTTTTTGATAAATCAACATATACTCCTTTTGTCATGAAAGTCCCCTTCTGTAAGTTGACTGCTGATCTCTGCAAAAAAGGTAATTATTTACATTAATGTTTACTGAAAGATAATAGATTCATAGGATTTGGGTTTTATTGTTTCAGTAGGGGTTTGTTCAAAGCTACAAAATACAGAGTTGTTTTCAATAGTGGACCAGATCACTGCATTTTGAACTGGTACAGCAATGGCCCTCAAGAGGCTAGACATATCTTTCAGATTTAGATGTGCTACAAAAGATGTTTTACTGACTTAGGTAGAGTCACACTGATCACAGTGTAAAATGCTGCAGTCTGCCATTGCTCACAGATCTTTAGTGTTTGCGTCTTTATGATTTGACCTTTTGTTTGGTGATCATGACCTGTGCCCTTTCAGCCAGATCTCAATATACTACATTTACTAATGGAAAAGGTGAATTAATTACTACTACATTGGGTATTTACTTTTATTCGACATTCCGCCGATTAGACACACTGTGCTAATGGGAGAAAGGGCACTGAACAAATCCTGATCTGCGATATATAACATTGAGTATCCTGTTTTTTGCTTAATTTTACGAGTTATTTATAGCACTTTTATTGTCTACTGTATACTTTTCTAGCAAGTTTCACCGTGAGAGGTATTAACTGGAAAATTTCTACATTTGTTATGCACCTGTTTAGGTTTGTTTTTTTTTTATTTTTGTCTTCCACCCTCCCTCTTATACTTTGTGGCTTTGCAGTTGCCCACCCCTACTGTAAGTTTGATCTGGGACACTCCTACCAGTTTATTGTAATTACCTCATTCTACCTAATACAGGGAGAACGTTTGAGAAGGCCAACCCACTTAGTTCTTAACCTTGAGTTACCTTCTGCCCCTCCTTACTCCCATTCCACTTTACAAAAAAAAATTCTAACCTTGTTTCCTGCCTTTCCTGTAAGAAGTCTAGTCCAGATACAGATATGCTGTATCCAGGACTGTTTGTAAGCTTCTGAGCCCCTGCCGCTTAGCTAGGGTTAAACTATTCCTGGCGCCATAAAGTTTGCTCTTCAAATTTTCCTGTAGAACTAGCCAGTTTTTTTAGTTTTAGCACTCAAATCTGTTTCTTTGAGCTCAGCACTTGATCAGAACTCGTAAGCACTAAATAAGCTACAAATTACTACAGCACTCAACTTTCCTCACTTGTCTAGAGGAAAACAGGTTTTAGTACTTAATAAATAAGCACCTATCCAGGCATGTCTAAGGGTCAGCTCCCGGGGTTTTCTCCTGTTTACCTGATGAATCTGGGCATCTTGGGCAATGCAGCAATTCCCTCATGTACACAGAGAACCCTCTCCTCCTACCACCCAACACTACAACCTGTGAGAGATGCACTTATATAGCCAAACTGGAAGCAAAGCTCTCTTCACCCATGACTGGACTAGACAGTCAAGAGGAGAGGGTAAACACTTGCACCACACCACACTCATCACATAGTCCCTCAAAACCTACACCACCAAAACACACACATAGAAACACAAAACACACACCTACATTCATGGAGGCTCTCAATAAAAATCTGCCCAAGCAACAGGGACCTCCAAAGCAGAAACACAAGCAACCTCCACCCCCCAACACAACCCAAATGACACAGCCCACAAAATCAGTGTGCCACTCAACCACAGCCCATAAGACATAACAACGTACCAAACACTCTAGTCATAGGTGACTCTATAGTCAGGCACACTGATTTTCCACTCGCCAGGCTAATCAAGGAGAAAATTACTGTCATCTGCCTGTCGGGTGCCAGGATCCACCACATAATGCACGCACTCAGGTCACTCCGCAACAAGTACAAATATGACTCTGTCATTGTCCATGTTGGTGTGAATAACCTGAGATGTACCTCCCTGGACTACATGTAAAGAGACATGAAGGAGCTATCCGATCTTGTAGCCCAGTCAGATATGACCCTAGCCCTGAGTAGCATCCTGCCATCACCCAGAATGATACCACAGTACAAGGACAAAATGATTGACTTCAACAATTGG
Organism: Protopterus annectens; assembly: GCF_019279795.1. Lineage (NCBI taxonomy): Eukaryota > Metazoa > Chordata > Ceratodontiformes > Protopteridae > Protopterus > Protopterus annectens. The sequence continues at coordinate 1,078,688,919 of NC_056745.1, forward strand.
CTAAGCTACTGGTATCATTCTAAGGGGATCCAGTATCTGTTTGCTTGGTATGACATGATCGACAGACAACGATGCTTTGCCAGAGATGGCCTGCACCTGCTGCCCTTGGGATTCCGGATACTAGCTAAGGCTTTTGCCACCCCTATAGTGCCTTTTTTAGGCAAGGTTCAAATGACCAACTCATCACCATAACAAGTACAAGCAAGCAAAATCTGAGGGTAATGCTACTCACCGCTAGAAGTCTAAACCTCAAAATGCACTCACTCAGAGCACTCCTTAAAATTGAGAACATCAACATCTGTGCAGTGACAGAAACCTGGTTCAAGGCTCCAGAGAGCACCCCTGCATTACCAGGCTATAATTCATACCACACCTTTCGGCCACCTAACCTGGACCGTAACACTAAAGCCGGAGGCGTGTCCATATTCATTAAGGATCTCCACACCTCCCGGCAAGTTGCTCAGCATAATGCATCCGAGATTATCCAAGTTCAACTAACTCTGGGCAAGACCGCAATCCTAATTATAGCTTGCTACAGATCCCCCACCATGCCCCAGGTTTCCCACTCCTCATTTCTTGATACACTGGAAAATATTTGGGTACAACCTAACACCCTAATAATGGGCGATTTCAACTACCCCACTATTAACTGGGAAAACTACTCATGTAGCAACTCTTTGCTCAACGTTTTCTGGAATTCATAAATTCCAACACCTTGCATCAACTTATCCACACCCCCACCAAGGGCAGCAATATCCTAGACCTGGTCATTACCAACATGGGAAACCAGTGTTCCACACCAGAGGTCCATTCCTCATTGGTCAGATCCGACCACAAGCTAATCACCCTAGACATCCACATCCTGCCCCCACCCCCCATTAGGGAAACCACCATAAAAAATTTCTCCAAAGCCAACTTCACGCTTCTTAAGACAGAAGTGGACAACTTCACGACACCCATGCAGATGGACAATAGAGGTACGACTGCTGAATCCTACACAAATGCACTTTTTAAGCACTTACACGAGTGCATGGATCATGCAATCCCTAACAGAACCAAGATGCTATCCTCCAAAAAAGGAAGCCAATCTGGTGGTCCCCTGCCATAAACAAACTCTACAACAGAAGAAAGAAACCGTTGCAAAAAAGAGTAAAATCCCATGATTGGAGAAAATCCCTGGTCAGCCTCAGTAAGAAGCTGAGATCCCTCATAAAATCCTCCAAAGCTAGTTACGAAAACAAAATTGTCACTGATTCTAAAGACAACCACAAATCATTCTATAGCTATGTCAAGAATCTCAATGGCAACACTCAGATCTGCTCTTAGTTACAGCACAATGGCACTAGATATACAGAACCAACTGATATTGCCAACATCCTGGCAGATAGGTTCAGTGCTAACTTTACCCCCCCTCTCATCCCCTAAAGGCCCCACCTCTTTATCGGAAGAATGCAAATTTCCTGTAATCATGGCTGCACAGGTAAAAACCACATTCTCCAAAGCCAAGAACACAGCATCCATGGGACCTGACAACATCCCAGGATGCATTCTACATGAACTACAACACGAACTGGCACCCCACCTAAGTACCATGTTCAGTCATAGCCTCACCTCAGGCTTTGTACCCACTGAATGGTGCACAGTGATGGTTATCCCACTTCACAAAGGTGGAGCTATCACGGAGCCCGGGAACTGCTGCCCCATTAGCCTGATGAGCCTATTCTGCAAGGCTATGGAATGTATCATCATGGAACTTATAAACAATGACATTGGTAATCACCAAACTCTGGACCCCACCCAGTTCGGGTTTGTAAAAGGCAGATCATGTCTCCTAAACCTGATATACTTCTTTGAAGCAGTCACCAAAGCCGTAGATGCGGGTAAGGTGGTTCACACAGCCTATCTAGATCTCGCCAAGGCTTTCAACACCATCCCCCACTCTGGAATTATAGATAAACTCACTAAACTAGGTATAAATCCCTATGTCACAGAATGGGTTGCCAACTGGTTCACTGACAAAACCCACACTGTGAAAGTAGCAGACTCCAAATACGACTTCAGTCCAGTGACAAGTGGAGTACCGCAGAGTTCAGTCCTGGGTTTTCTCCTGTTTAGTATCTACTTCTCAGAAGTACAGGCTAACACAGAAGATCTTTGGCTAATGAAGTTCACAGATGACTGCAAACTAGGAGTTATAATTGAAACTCCTAACGATGTTGACATCCTACAAAAGGGCCTCACTGAAACAGATGCCTGGAGTCAAAGCCATGGCCTCAAGCTCAATGCCAAAAAGTGCATTGTCGCCCCTTTTGGTAAAAACTCTGCACCCATGAACTACCACATAGGCGGTAGTCTACTTAACACCGAAAGTGTGATAAGAGACCTTGGGACACAGGTGGACAGTAGTCTATCCTTTGATAAACACATTGCCACAGTAGTCAGGAAATCCTTCTACGTGGTGCACCTCATCACAAAAGGTTTCTCATCCAGGAAAAAAGAGGTCATTGTTCCCCTCTACTCATCACTCATTAGACCCATTATAGAGTACAATGCCTCTTTTGGTATATACCTCACAAGACATCTACAACAACTAGAAAGGCTGCAGAAAAACCTCACAAAGAGGATTACTGGCCTCAAACAGATGCCCTACACAGACTGCCTAAAAAACTTCAGCTTTACTCCATTGCATATCACCTACTCAGAGGCGATCTCTGCCTAACATATAAAGCTATGTCAAACCCAGAGATGTTGGACATGCTCCACTTAAAGAAATCCCAATCCCTCTGAGCTACACTCTGTAGGGACCTAAACTTTGTCCCCACAATAAACAGAACATGCTGGAGGGATAGATTCCTGTCCCAGAGACTTTCCATACTCTGTAACAAACTACCTATCTATATCAAACAAAGTTCCTCATTAGCACTCTTCAAGAAAAATCTTGATGATTGGATGGGAGATAAAAAATTCACCCCAGGGATCACTTCTGTGGCTCTGCTCAAAAGCGGCACAGGAAAATAATTTTCTTGGGTGGCGAAAGCCAGGGTACCTTTTTGGCTAGGCTTATATAGGCCCTAAGGCCAGTAGCCTAGTACCTACCTATGAACCTATGTAAGAACTTTGGTATTTTTACTGAAGTAATTATTTTAACCAGTTTGTAATTGCTAGCCTTTTATCCCTTTTCCTGCATTTATTTTTGATAAAAATTATCCAAAAAGAAGTAGTCACAAGTACAATGTCCCGAGATGCAGCGCACGACTAGTAACCCTTAACTGGAAGAGAAAAGTAACCCCCTCCCCTGACTGTTGTCATGTTGTGTAGCCAGTGTTTACACAATTACTTACAAACTGACAATTAATGCTATTAATGTTTAAGTTTTCCTTCAAAGTGAAATAGTGCTGAATGTCTCAATAAGATCAAGGAAGCAGTATGCACTCCTAGTCCTTAACCAAGCACTGGGGTATCTCTTCAAAGAATTCCACAAGCTTCAAAAGGTAAGGTGTCACCTTATTAAATCATTCTGTTCCATATCAAACAGAAGTAGGTCTACTTACTCATTTTGGATATTCTGATTTATGATTCACAGCCTGCTGTATAAGATCATGTTGTGCATTATGATGATAATATACAGAATACTTGTCAGGCTGAAGGGTCTAAAAGTGCTTGTGTCCCATGTGATCTCCTTTCCTTTGTGAGTTAGTATTACTGCAACTTTTTATCATAGGTCAGGATGTTATCAACATGCTGACATTTATTTTTATGATTGATGGGAGTTAAGTTATCTTTTCCTTGAGTCTGTATAGGAAGTTACCAAGATGTTTCCTGGTCTTAGGAAACATGACTTTTTAAAGTTTCTTTCCTTATGAACAGTAAGTGGTTAGGTACAAGTGATCAAAAATGCTAATACATAAAACAAACACTGGCACAAAAGTAATGTAATTTTTTCTGAGGAGACAATCCCCCAATCTTTACTTAACTATATTAATTCCATGGTCACGTAATAGTGCAGAAAGGAAAAACACTCACAAGGATTCATAAGGTATCCACAGGAATGGTAATCTCACAGACCCATTAAGTAAATGTCAAAACCAACTGGAAAAATATAACACTGAAGAAATGAAAATGGGAAAAACAACAATTTGTCTAACAGATATTAAACACTCATAAGGAAGTTTTTAATTTTGCCTGTGGTAGCAGCTTTACAATAGATGTTGTATTACTTTTCATAATGATACCCAAAGACATAGAGATTGAGTGTGTTACTCTGTTTCTGTCTAAATACTCTGACTATAGTGCAGGACATATTCATCTGGTTAGCTCACTTCTTGATTTCATCTTGAGTAACAATGTTTTCACTTTTAATGGTGAGCTTTATTTACAGAGTTTGAGCATAGCAATGGGCACATCCTGTGCCAATAGCTATGGAAACCTAGTGCTTACTATTGGGAGTCACTTTATGTTCTTAATGAGAGTAACTTGTTATGTTCCCTGCTATGCTAGGTTTGTGGATGACATATTTTTTGTATGAACAGGGTCCATGTCTATGCTGTGTGATTTTGCTGAATACCTGCAATAGACCACTCATTTTTTATGCTTTACCCCTAAGTTAACTGCTGAAAGTATTGAGTTTTTGGATGCTAAAGTTATTCCAAAAAACCTTGTAAAAATGCATTATCTTACACAGGCAGAGTATGCATCCACAACACATTCCTAGGAATGTTTTGAAAGGACAGTTTGTTAGATATGCTAAGCTCAATGTTGATGATGAATGTATGGTATCTGCATTTAATGAGCTATCAAAAGATTATAGCAGCAGAGGCTATGCACAGCATGAGACAGATGTTGCTTGACAAGAACTTTATCTGGTAGGAATACTCTGACCAGAGCATATTTTTCTCATCATGACACGGGGGCTACAAAAACTGGGGTGCCACAAGGAGACATAGAGTGAGCATTACTTTTTTCAATGATGTCAATTATGTTTCTGATATTATTAAAAACCATGGGCATGTTCTTACTTGTGATGAAAGAAATAAAAGTATTTTAATTGAGGGTCCTAAATTATTTTGCTTTAAGAACAATGTGCCTTTGAGGAAAACACTGTGTTATAAACTATTCCATAAGAGACCGGTGCTCAACAACAGGGTAGGTACTCATCCTTGTAGAGACTGCAATTTGTGTCATTTTACTGAAATTACTGACAGGTTTGAGCATCCTGAGACCAAACATTACTACAATTTTTAACTTTTTTGAAAATTGCAAGAGCTGTAATCTTGTGTATTTAGTGAGCTGCACTCTATGTAAAAGTTTCTATGTTAGGAAAACTAATAAAGCACTGAAAGATTGAATATGTGAACACATTTATGATGTGTCTAGAATTATAAAAGGAATGCACTGTCAAAGCATACTCTGGCCACTGGAAATACTTACAAGTTTAAGCTTATTGTGTTACTACTTCTTAAATGTCAGCATTAGAGGTGGTGATCTTAAAATGAAAACAGAATTTATTGAGACTAAATGGATCTTAGAACTACAAAGTGATAGAGGGAATGGTTTAAATGACTATGTTCCTTTAAGATCACTGCTTAGGTCACATGACCTTAAGAGGTAGTTCTGAACCTTTGTGTATTTAAGTAACATTCTGTGCTTGTTTTATTAGATCTGAAAAAGCATCTGGATAGATGTGAAAAAACTTACCTTTTTCCTGTTTGTTTTTAACATTTTTTCTGTTTTATTAAATCTTGGGACTGTAATTTTATTGGCTTCTGCAGTGCTTACTGGTTATTCCTTCATTTGTACTATTGTGATGAACTTACCTGGACTGTGCCTGAAACTGGTCAGTTGTGATTAGTGTACATCCCTGACATACATACCAAAATAAATAAATAAATGTCTTTGAAAATGTGTGTGTGAGTGTCCAAGTGTCTATCTACGTGTGGATCTAGATATATATATATATATATATATATATATATATATATATATATATATATACATATATATATATACATATATATATATATACATATATATATATATATATATATATATATATATATATCTATATATATATATATATATATATATATATATATATATATATATATATATATATAGACAGAGAGATAGATAGATATTCAGAATGCAAAAATATTGAATGCATCTTGTTCAATGCTTTCATTTCAAAAATCCAAATCACAGAAAAACAAATAAAATGAAAACCAAAAAGACTGCAAAAGGATACAAAACATTTTCTTCTACAGTTGCTGAAACTGAAACACTGCCACTACATTCAGACCAAATTTATCTTTAACAGTGGTAGACTTGCAGAAAGGTTTTTGTAAGTTACATTGCCTAGTTAGGGTTAGAGACAGGGACATGGTTAGATGGATGGTTAGGATTAAGGTTAGCTCTCATTTGTAAGGTGGTGAGAAGTTAGTGAGTCCTTGACAAGGAGCAACTATGGGGGTAATTCAATAATGTTTACACTAAGCTAATCTCTGTGTAAGCATAGTGGCGTGACTTGAACACGGAGATTGACGGCGGAGTGATCCAGGAGTCAAGGCCGGACGCGATGTAAATCACCTCATTTGCTGATGAAAACCATGCAAATGAAGTGATTTACTGATCCAGAAAGCAGACAGGCATCCGTGTAGGAGCCATGTCTGCAGGAGAAATGTATGTGGTTAGTAACCGTGTACCAGACTGCAAAAAAAAAAAAAAAAAACAGGGCCTTGACAACTAAAAGTAAAGCATGTATTAGGTGCATTAGGCATGCCATTGGCTAAAAACTATGGCCATTGGCATGTAAAACTGATGCAAAATGTGCAAAATAAAAAGTTTTTTTAAGCACATATGAGATGTTTAAGCAGAGCCCAGCAGCACTCAAACATGCAATCTTGCAAAAAATAAAATGAAAATAGTAAAATGTCAATATGAAAGGTAAAATGAAATTTACCATTATACTGGCCAGCATGCAGACTCATAACAATGCCAGGTAACAGTTGTTGCTAAGGAAATAGGCTCTGGTGTAGTGGAGTATCTAAGGTATACGCAATTAGGTGTATGTAAATGAGCTAAATTTATTGAATAGCAAAATGGACCACTGTGTCTGCAGGTACCTAACCGTGTAAGGGTTATAACGTGGTAGTGCAGACAGAAGAGGTAGCTGACATAAAAAGGGTGTGTGTCATGCTTTGTGTAAACACATTGGAGCTCAGTGGCCTCTGTCTGCACTCAGTTAAGCAGAGCTAAGCAAGAGGGGTGTGCCTGAGGCTACTTAGCTGGTTGAAGAAAAGCTAAGCATGCTCGTGTACAGGGGAAGGTCAGATCTGCTTAGAAGTATTTACACTGAAGCAGTAGGTTTGCACAGTGCACCGTGGGGCTTAAAGGTACAGGAAATAGAAAAAAATAAATAAATAAACGTAAATACCTTTACAAAAGACAGTCAACTATAAATGACTAATAATCCCTCTGGCACTCACACTGGCCCATTTAAACTCCTCAGTAATGCAGCTGGAAGGTTGAATGTATCACTATTACACTAGAATTATTGATAAAGAAACCAGTCAAGTGTTAAAATCTATTGAGGAATGCAATAGTTACCAACATGAACCCTTCTTTCCAGATTTACTATCAAAACTTAGCATTGAACTATTAAATTTTGACAACATTTTGAAGGAAAGAAAGGTTAAAAAATTTTTACGTGACATTTCTGACTATGAGAAGGGTCAACCTTTCAAAAATGTAAGACATGTCAGATTTCAGGAGGAACATAATAAAAATAAAAATAAATATACACCTAATCCAAAAAGGAAACGCCCGCGTTCCATACTTAAGGGACGAGGCAGTAATAATGAATTAACCGACTATGACAACTCATCAGGCACAGATATGGAGACACAGTCCACCATAGATTCCCCCACTCCCAAAAGGAAAAACTATATATCCCCTTTAGGGCACATGGAGGGAGGAGGGGAGGGAGGAAGCACAAGAAAAATTACAAGTCCACAAAATCTGATGGAAATACTGACCAACAAATAAATAATGTATACAATATTTCAAACACTGTACTCACAGATGGCCAAATTTCATTGTTAAATAAAGGATTATCTTTCATTCCCGGCTTCTTTGTGTCAGAGGACAATTTCACACAGGATCTATTTTCATTTTGTAGACTAATTAATCTGAAATTGTTTTTTCAGGATACTAAAGATGTTGAACAGTCACAGACAGAGTCATTTAAATATCATACCTCACGGTTCACACCACCCATGCATCCAACTGTGAACTTATTTTTACACAGTGTACTTCATGAATTACATTTCCAGTACAATCACTGTTTACCAATGGCTAATAATATTACTGATGCTGAAAGGTCTTGTTTGGAACAACTAGTAAAGAATAAGGATCTGGTCATTATCAATGCAGATAAGGGAGGGGCAGTGGTGGTGTTAGATTGGATTCAGTATGATATGGAAGCACATAAACAATTAGATGATGTGCGATATTATACAAAAATGCCACTGGACCCTACTCCTGTATTTAAAAAAGAAATAGATGATTTCTTACATTTTGCTTATGATAATGATATTATATCAATGAAAATATTAAACCATTTAACAATCTCTGACCCCATTAAACCATATATCTATTTTCTACCTAAAATACACAAAGATCTTTTGCATCCACCTGGGAGGCCCATTGTATCGGGTATGGGTTCATTGACTGAGCCATTATCTGATTTTCTAACCATGCATTTGAAACCTTTACTAAAATTAGTGAGGTCAAGAATACAGGACACCACCGAATTCCTGGGCATTGTCAATGATATGCAGTTAGATTCAGATTGGATACTTTGTACATTAGATGTATGCTCCTTATATACCAATATTCCACATTGGGCTGGACTAGATGCTATTGAATTCTGGCTTTATCGATCAAACATGTACCAACCAGGATTCAATACTCTGTTATTGAACCTAACTGAGCATGTGTTGACCAAAAATGTCTTTTTCTATAATGATGAATGCTTTCTGCAGATCAGAGGAACAGCAATGGGGGCTTCCTTTGCCCCCATTTATGCTGATCTATTCATGGCTTATATGGAAGAAATTATGATATATGATGACACTCATAATTGGTTTCTACCTGACATTGACATCTGGCGAAGATATTTGGATGATTGCTGGATGGTATGGAGATCAGATGTTTCATCTCTTCAAGAATTTATGGATTATTTGAATGATAATAAGTGGGGAATACAATTTACCATTACACATGATCAAAAATCTATAACATTTTTGGATGTTTTGATCACAAGAAACATGGATAACACTTTAAAAACGGAAGTATTTAGAAAATTCCCCCAATACAACACTATACTCCATGCCTCCAGCTTTCATCCAAAACATATCGCCAGAAATATTCCAAAGTCTCACTTTATTAGAATCAGACGCAATTGTTCTGATAATATCAGTTTTGGTCACCATGCTCAGGATTTGTGTAATAGATTTCAGGATAGGGGTTATAAATCAGGATATGTTACAATGGCACATAGGCATGCATCAGGCTTACATAGATCAGATCTTTTGAAATATAAAAAGAAACCAGTCAAGACTAACACAGTGCGATTTACAACCACATATGGAAGAAACACTAAGAACTTTACCCAAATTATAAGGGACAATTGGAATATACTAGATGCAGATGCTAAAATTAAGACAATCATTCCCAACAAATGTTCATTTTCCTATCGTAAAGGAAAGAACTTGGCAGGGTATTTTAATCATTACAAGCATCATTTTGAATCTTCCTTAACACAGGCTTATCAAACAACTATCTTGGGGGATAAACTTATTGGCTCTTTTCCTTGTGGTCACTGTGTGAACTGTAAACATATGATAACAACCAAAGAATTCACAAGCAGAAACAGTAGCAAAGTCTTTGATATTCAATTCTTTGCCAATTGTAACACTGATTGGGCCATCTATATGGCAAGCTGTACCTGTCACTCATTTTATGTTGGGCAAACCTCTCGATCAGTTAAACTAAGGGTGTCCGAACATTTGAGTGACATTAGATGTAAAAAATCATCCAACGCATTATACAAACACACACTTGTACATAATAAGGCCAAATTTCATTTTAGAGTTATTGATAAAATTATTGGTGACAGAACCAATAAATGTGGTTGGCATAGAAAACTTGACATGAAAGAAAAGAAATGGATTACCAAACTTGGTGCACTTTTTAGTCCAGGTTTGAATGAATATTTATAAATACATTTGGTCTAACACATTATATTATATTACATACATTACATATCTAACATATTCAGTTTTGATATGATATCTTGATATGCAATATTTGATTGACATATACATAATATTTGTGTATCTGATTTTGTATGTATGTTTGCAACTGATTAATATTAATGAGCTTGGTATTTTATATTTATATTCAACCAATCAGCTTTTTCTGATGTGTATTTAAAGAACTGCATAGTGGACTCTAAATCTATACACTGAAGAAGGCCATATTGAATTTGGGCCGAAACCGGTATGTTTGTGAGTTTTATGCACTTCTGGTAGCTTATTAATAAACTACCATATGGAATTGTCCACCAGTTGCTGGCTTATTTCTTTCATTTGAATGTATCATAGTCAGCCAATCACATTGTCTGCATCTGCAGCACACCAGTATAAAGTATGTAAACACCCTTCAGTCTGATTTTTCCCACATACTCTGCACCATTGGAGTACACACTTGGGAATTTTAGTTGACAAAATGATAGGGGCTGCCGTTGCTTTGCTGCATCTCTATGTGCTACAGACTGAGGGTGGTGATGAGGAAGATGCTGAAAACTGGCCCAGACTGAGGAGGAGAAGACTGTTCAGAGCAAGGGTAACCTTTCAGGGGCTACATGACCAGGAGATAGTAGAGCCCTACAGGGTGGACAGGGACATACTACAGCAACTCACCGAGCTCTGCCACCCTCACCTCAGACCCAGAGCCAACAGAGGGGAACCCATCCCAGTGGAAACAAAGGTATGTGTACCCTTAAGAATACTAGCTACAGGTACTTTCCAAAGAAAGACCTACTGGTGACATCATGGAGGTCTCATAGGCATCCGTATCCAGGGTACTCCACCAGTTCCTGGATGTCAAGCTAAGACTTGCCAATGAGCACATTTATTTCCCCAGCATCCCTGAGGAGAGGACCAGCAATATGCAACTCTTCCACCATGTAGCACACTACCTAGAGGTACTGGATGCCAAAGGCTGAACTCATATCCATACCAAAGCACCACCTGGTGAAGAGAGTAGACTCTATGTCAACCACAAGGGGTATCACTCCATCTACTGCCAGGTCATGTGCAATGCCACAAGCATTATCATCAATTTGTGTGCTGGCAGCCCTGGCAGTTATCATGACTCCAACATCTGGCATGCATCACAGCTGTACCAGGCATTTGTCAAGGGGGACATCCCATATGGCCATTTAGTGGGGGATGCTGGCTACACTTGAGAACCGTGGATGACACCCATCAGAAATGCACACACACCCACTGAAGAATGCCATAATGAAGCACACGCACAAACTAGAAACATCATGGAGCATGTGTTTGGGCTGCTCAAGTCACAATTCCACTGCCTTGACATATCTGGTGGAGCCCTGCAGCACTCTCCAGCCACATTTGCACACATGTTCATAGTATCTGCCATGCTACACAATATGATCCCGTGGAAACAGCTGCAGCAGGGACATCACAGGGAAGGGGGACACAGCCCCCCACCTTTGCCTAGGTCCCCACAGGCACAGGGGGACTCAGAGGATGAATCCCCCTGAGCCTGTCCCTGTAGGCAGATGTAGGCATGCCCAGTATGTCCTGGCCTTGGCAAAGATGCAACGCATAGCACATATACCGATACCCTTGGGACTCAGGGACTGACACCTCTCTCTGACTTGCGACTTGCACACACAGTAAAAAGGATGCCACACACATCACACTACCTGTACCTTACCATGTATAGGCTGTGTACTGCATGCATCCAACAGAGTCAGCCCTGAAGCACTGTCCTCACAACTGCTGCAGGCACAAGGTAAGTCACTCTTCTTAACAACAAATGGATAGAGTAGTATATTGTGGTAGCATATCTATGGTATTGTTGCATGTATGCAAGGGAATAGGATGGCCCACCAGGATAGCAGCAGACAACTGACAGCTATGTCAGACAACAGGAAATGTCTGCCAAATACTGACTTCCCCAGAATATGCCATAGTCCCCTAGGTGAAAAAACTCACTGCAGTATATGTGGGGGACTAACAAACTGCGGGATCATAGGTCACATGCATGGATGTCAATGTTGGAGTCCCATATATACCTCTCTGCCTCTCCCAGCACGTCAGCTGTACAAAGCCATAAAGAAATGTGTGGCAAAGGTCCAGAAATAGGGATAATGATAAAATATTCCTCTTACAAACTTACACAGTGATATCACAGCAGGTCTTGCAGTTGCATTAAGTCTCTGAATGGTAGGAAGTCTGAAACTCAAATGTCTGTCATTACTTTCTAACCTTCAGTCTTTAGTGATATGCCAGTATGCTAAATGGAACCAAAAAGTAAAGCAAACATCCGGACAGTCTGTGCAAATGTGTACATTTGAGAGGTATGCCCCCCTCCTCCCAACACATCTGTGTTCCCATAGAAATGCAGTAACATTTATGTTTGTAGGGTAATAGCAGCAGAGCACACATTCCCAGGGCTGTCCCAATAAACTTGATAACTTGTTGCATGTCCACAATATACAGGGGTCAATGTGCTATGTATATGCATGGTTAATACTGTCAGGAAGTAGGCAACACTTATGCTTGGCTGTTGTGGCTTACTGGTCTAAGAACAGTACTGTGGTTGACAGGGTCCACGTTTCAAGACTTCTTGTGCCAAGTATTTTGCATGTCAGCTACACTTACTGTAGGAGTTGTACACACTGTCTAGAAGTCAATATCCATTACTGCAGGAAAGCTGGACAATTCAGGAACAGGGGGCCACACATATGGATAGTACACAGCTCGGAGTAGCCTACAGAGTGCCTAGTAGGACAGCAGGGTCTTGAAAGTCAGTGCACTGCCAGGTTATAAATGGCTGCCACCTTACTGTGTCAGTATTGACAACAAGTCACTGGGCACCATCCATACCCCTGGAATGACAGGTTGTCACAGAAGGACCTCAAGTATGCCTTGTATATCTGTTCTGCTTGTCATAACATTGCATTTGCCTGTCAAACTATTTGTAAAACAATAAAGGTTGATGTGAAAACATCAATGGCAGACAGTGGAGAAGCAGACATCATACCCATAAGAGAAAGCAAGCTAATACAAAAACCTATCTCCAAACTGTCTACGTTTGGCAGAGCAATATTAACACCCTGTCCCCATGTGTAGGCCTGTGTCTGACTGTCATATATGGGCCTGTCCAGATGTCAGTCTGTGATGATTTGTCAGCTAGGGCCAACATGTAGCCTTATAATAACAGTGCAACGCAAACTGTCTGAGGACCACAGCAGATGTAGGGTGCAATGATGGACAGCCTGCTAAACAGGTACCCTCAGAGGTGTGAAGTCCATAACTCTGTGTGTGATGTTATGACTTCTACCCCACTCACACCAGAAATACAAATACATAACAGCAGCAACTGTTGACAAAGCCTGTGACTGGACTACAGGACAAACAGACACATATAAGGGGAAGAGGAATCACTGGCCAGACAAATGGAGAATGTGCACACCAGAAGAAATTGTGCAGTAACATAGGTTCTCTGCAGTGTATGGAGTCAGTAAACATCACCCACAACTACACAACACCTACCCACATATGTAGAGGTTCTCAACAAAAACAAACCCAAACAAAGGACACCTCAGAGACAAAAACACATGAGAACTCCACAAACCTCCACACCACAGACCATGCATACTCCACACACTAGTGTCTCGCAACTATTAAAGCCTCACCATAAACCCAACATATTACTCATAGTAGACACCATTGTGAGACTCATAGATGTACTTCTCACCAGGCTGAATAAGGAGAAGGTCATGGTTAGTTGTTTGTCAGGTACCAGAATCCGCCATATCACACATGGACTCAAGTATCTCCACAACAGGTACTGTTATGACTGTCCTAGTCCATGTCGGTGTGAAAGACTTCAGACATACACCCTGGACTATAGGAAGACATACATGATTGAATTTGCTGAATAAGTGTCCCATGCAAGTATGTCCCTAGACTTAAGCATCATTCTACTGTCCCCTAGAATGATGCCTCAATACAAACAGAAAATGATAAACATTAACAATTGGCTTACTTTATGGTGTCATCCTAGGGGGATCCAATGCCTGACAGCCTGGAAACATATGATCAACAGACCACACTGCTTTGCTAGAGATGGCCTGTATCTGTCTCACTTGGCCTTCAGGCTTCTGGCAAAGGCCCTTGCCTTCCCCATAGTGCCTTTTTTAGGGAAATTCATGAGGACAATACCACCAACATAAAACTCTCAACAAAATGCAAATTAAAGGTCATACCAATAAACGCTAGGAGCCTAAACATGAAACTGCACTCATTGCAAGCATTCTTAACCCTGGAAGATGCTAATATGTCTGCAGTCACAGAAACCTGAGTCAAAGTTGTGGAGAGCAACCCTTCCTTACCTGGTCACTCATCCTATCACACAGCCAGACCCCAAAATGTGGTCAGCAAAGCCAAAGGAGGTGGAGTAAATATGTATTAAACAGACACACACGTCCAGGCTGGTCAAACAGTCTGACACATATAAGACACTACAGGTGCACTTAACCATTGACAAAACCCCTATTCAAATTATACATAGCTCCAGGCCCACATATTTGACTCAGGATGCCCACTCCACCTATCTGGATCTCTACAAAATCTATCAAGATTCAACCCTTTACCCTAATCCTGGCTGACTTGAATTACCCAACCACAGATAGAAAAAACTACTCATGCCAGAACAGAAATGCACATAGTTTCCCCCATTGTATCAATGCAAATGCCTTGGGACAGCTACTTGATACCCCCACAAGATGCAATACATATCTTGGACTTGGTAGCAACCAACATGATTAACCACTGCAGCACCCATAAGGTATCATCCTCCCTGGCAAGATCAGGCAAAAAAGTGGTCACTTTCGATATCACCGTTTCCCCTGATGCCCCTCTAGCTATGGTAAAAAGAAAAATTCTCCAATGCCGATTACAACCAGCTGAGGAATGGTATAAAGAGTTGCACAGCTCCCTCCTCAACTGTAAGAACAGGCACCAATGTCCAAATGTACAACAAAGTACTAAACAAGCATATATATAGATACATGGAATCAGGAATACCTGACAGGACAAAATCATCCTCCACAAGGAAGAGTAAACCTGTCTGTTTGACATCTGCAATAAATAAAGTATATAACAAAAGGAAAAAATTGCTGTCCAAGACCAAGAAGGAGCAGGTCCCCAGTTGTAAGAAATCTCTCCTTAGCCTGAACAAGCAAATAGGAGCACCAGTGAAATCCTCTAAAGGCAACTTCAAGTCCAAAGTACTCACATCTGCTAGAGACAATCATAAGACCTTCTTCACATATGTCCACAGTCTCAAAGGAAGCTATCAGATCTGTTCAGAATTGGTGGTCAAGAACACCACATACACAAATGCTGTAGATATAGCCAATCTACTGGCTGACAGATTCAGCAGAAACTTCTCCCCCCTGTCCCCAATCAGTAAATCAGGACATCCCCAATACCTGCCCCCACCCCTTATCTCTAGGGAAAAGGTCATTACTGCCCTCTCAAAGGCAAAAAAGACAGTCTCCATGGGACCCGACAACATCCCAGGCTGCATCCTACATGAACCCAGACATGAACTTGCAGCACCATTAGCCACCCCTAGTCAACCAAAGCCTAAGTACGGGCTTTGTCCCAGCTGAGTGGAGGACAGCCACTGTCATCCCTTTACACAAAGATGGAGTGTCCACCAATCCAGGAAATTAAAGACACAGCAGCCTAACTAGCCTGATCTGCAAGGCCACGCAACAGATTATCATGTATCTCAGTAACAGGGACATTGGCAAACTCGAACTACTCAACCACTCACACTTTGGCCTTGTCAAGGGGAGGTATGTCTGTTAAATCTGTTACATTTCTTTGAGACAGCCACCAAAGCCATGGAAGAGGGAAAGACCATGCACACCACCCACCTTGACTTGGCCAAAGCCTTCCACACTATTTCCCACTTGGCTATAGTAGATAAACTCTGTCAACTAGGCATCAATTCATATGTTACCAGATGGGTATCAAACTGGCTTAATGATGGAACCCACCTAATCATAATAGTGGTAGCCAACTCAAGGTGTAGACCTGTAATGAGCGGCATACCCCAGGGATCTGTCTTGGGGCCTCAGTTATGTGGGATATACTTATCTGAGGTGCAGGCCAAAACCAGTGGCCTATGGCTGACCAGATTTACAGATGACTACAAGCTGGGCATAGTCATCAATTCCACTAGTGATGTGAACGTCCGCCAAGAGGGTCTCACACAAACAAATGACTGGTGCCAGAAACATGGCCTCAAGCTGAATGCCAGAAAATGCATCATCATCCCCTTTGAGAAGAGTGGTGTCCCCACATATTATCACATTAACAACAATGTCCTATGTACACAATCAGTAATGAGGGATTTGGCCACCCAGGTTGACAGCAACCTGACTTCTGCCCACCATGTTGTCTCCTTTGTATGGAAAGCTTTCTACGTGTCCCACCTCATAAGTAAGGGTATCTCATCCAGGGACAAAGAGTTCATAAGATCCATGTATTCTACCCTTATAAGGGCAATCATTGAGTACAACACCCCCTTCGGAATGTACCTCACAAAGCACATGCAGCAGCTGGAGAGACCACAGAGGTTCCTCACCTGGAGAATCCAGGGCTTCAAACACCTACCCTACACAGATAGGCTAAAAGCACTGTCCCTCTACTCAGTTTCATACAAACTCCTCAGAGTTGACCTCTGTCTGGCATAGAAAGCCATCCAGACCCTGCCTCGATGAGATCGCTGCATATCTGGAAGTCAAGCTCCACTTGAGCAGCCTGTAGGCACAGCATCAACCTGGTCTGTGATATCAATAGGACTTGTTGGCATGTGTGACAGATATGTGTCCCACAGACTCCCCCATCTGTGGAATATACTCCCTGTCCACATCAAGCAGAGTACCTCAATACCCCTTTTGAAGTGCACCCTGGATAACTGGATGGGAAACAGAAAATGCACTCCTGGGATTCCACCTGTGTCCCTGCTGGACAGGGGCTTTGGGTGCTAACTTGTCTAAACATGGGCTACTCTCTTGTCTGCTAGGGTTATAAGGGCCTCAGGGCCAATAGCCTGGTAACCTCACATGAACCTATAAACAAATGTCTGTCAGCAGTTCACAACATTACTTTATACTGCTCTGCCACTGACATACCAGGAAATCACAGTGCTATGTAGAATATGCCACACATATTATGGAAACCTCTGCTCAGTCCAATGTACTTTGTACTCACACCAGGATATGGCTTTTCAGTTAATAAGGATACCACACAACAAGGAGATCTCCAGCCAGTATATCACTGAGGTGCTGGACTGTTTACACAGCTTTATCAGCCAATTGGCTGTAGCCATACCTCTCAACTGCCCAGATTTTTGCAGAATGTCCAAATTTTTGGCTCATATGTTTGGTCTGTTCCTCATAACATTTGTATTTTTCAGGTAAATCACTAGGATTATCTGAGGGTTTATGTCAGTAAATAATGATGATACATTTCAGTTTCAGAAAATGTATGCTAAAACAAACACTGTTACTCCAGCAACTTTCTAAGTTTATAAGAGCAATATTTAAAATATGTCCCTATGTTTGGCCAGTTGTCCCCTCATTTTGACAGGCTTTGTCCAGATTTCTTGCACTAAGAGGTTGAGAGGTATGGCTGTAGCACACAAAACCCTGGATTGGAGTATAGCTATCTCTGGAATGGACTCCCACTCTTTCTATAGAAGGTCATACTGGGCATGCCCCTACACTTAAGCCCATGTCTAAACCCACATCAGACTATACAAATGTATTGTGCATATATGTCTTTGCATACAGACAGCTATGTACAGCTTAACTGTCTCTCTCCACCCCCATCACACAGGATTACCCTCAGTTATCTGTAGGTGGCCCATATGTGTATATATCTGTATCTGTTTAGTGTGATACACATACATATATATGGGCAACCTAAACAAGTATATCAATCATACACAGGCAAAGACAGGGGAAGACAGAGAGACAGACAGTGACAGAGAGAGAGAGAGACAGGCAAATAGTCATAGAGAGATAAAGAGAGACACCCTGAAAGCCATAAAGTGATGTTCTGCTGCATACAATTGCACACCAGTTGTAACCAATGGCATGTGCTAGTATGAAGGTGAGCTCCATTGTGTAACAGTAGTGAGGTAGGGGTTGTAATATGACATCACCCACGTGTGTGTGTGTGTGTGTGTGTGTGTGTGTGTGTGTGTGTGTGTGTGTGTGTGTGTGTAGGTTAAAGTAATTTGAGGCCTTTCCCACCCAGTACACTTCCCATTGCCCTACTTTACAAGGCTGCTGATGTCATTCACCTTACAAGAACCTTTGGACACTTGTCAACCCTATAAGTTCTGTGGCGTGTGAGATAACTATGTAATACTATAATACATGTAACTAGATAGGTAGGAGTTCCAATCTCAGCACTGGCAATTGTGTGTGTGTTTGTAGGTTGTAGTATTTTGAAGCTATTCCAACCCAGTAAACTTCCCATTGTCCACTTTACAAGGCCTGCTGATGTCATTCACCTTAAAAGTACCTTTGAACACTAATCAGCCCTATAAGCTCCATGACGCATGCAATAACTACATAGCACTATAGCACAAATAACTATATAGGTAGGGGTTCTAATCTCAGCACTGGTAATTGTGTGTGTGTAAAAACATATCCTTGGTGTGTTGGTTATACCATTTTGAGGCCCAGTACACTTCCCATTGCCATACTTTACAAGGCCTGCCAATGTCATTCATCTTAGAAGTACTTTTCAACAATCTTCAGTCCTGTAAGCTCCATGGCACTTGTGATAACAATGTAGCAGTGTAGTACATGTAACTAGATGGGTAGAGGTTTTATCTCAGCATAGGTAACTGTGTGTGCATGTGAGAGAGAAACAGGTGTGTGTGTGTGTGTGGTTTTGTGTGTGTGTGTATGTGTGTGTGTGTGTGTGTGTGTGTGTGTGTGTGTGTGTGTGTGTGTGTGTGTGTGTGTGTGTGTGTGTGTGTGTTTTGGTTATGCCATTTTGAGGCCTGTTCCACCCTGGTGCCCCCCCCTCCATGGCATTAATTTACAGGACCTGTTCATGTCATCAACCTTAGATCCACTGTTGGACACTTTCTAGGCTTGTAAGCTCCATGGCACATGCGATAAGTGAGCAACACTATAGCACATACAAGTAGGGAGGGGTTTGAATCTCAATACAGTCAACTATCCTACTGTGTTTGTGATTGAAGTATATCCCCTGTGGGTGTTGGTTATACCATTTTAAGGCATGTTGACCCCACCCCATAGTATTACTTTAAAGAGCCTGTTGATGTCATCCACCTTACATGCACCATGTTAACTCTACAGACCATACCAGTCATCTGTACAGATGTATGTAGAATATCCAGATGTTTGCAACATATATGTAGCCCGCGTCTCCTAACAATGGGGTTTTATGAGAAACCATTGGCAAATATGTGACAGTTGCTATAGTTGCAGACATTTTAACTTCAGACATCATACCCATCTGAAATGCATACAGATGCAAAGTCTGTTAACCTATCACTTGTCCAGGTTTGTAAGAACAATATGTGAGAACAGTCACTATTTTGGTTGGTTTATCCCACCATCCATGAAGGTATTCCCAAGATTAATTGGTGTAAGAAGTTGTGAGTTATGTTCCTGACATATAAAGTCTGTGGCACATGCAATATATGTGTAACACTATAGTACATACAAGTAGATAGGTAGGGGTTCTAATCTGACAATTGCCAACTGTGTGAGTGCATGTTTTACTGTATTCATATCCCCTGTGGCTCTCTTGTCTGTGTGTAGGTGATGGTTACACCATTTTGTGTGCCTGTTCCACCCTGTTAACTCACCCATTGCCAACCTAGTCATGGCCCTTACAGATGCCATCCACCCTACAAGCACAGTTCTATATTTTCTAACACAAAGGCACTGTGACAGATGCAATAGTCATGTCAGTCTGTATTATACATAACTATATAGGTAGGTCTTCTAATTGTAAAAATGTCAACTCTGTGTGCATGTGTGTCTCAATGCATGTCCCCATGCAGCAGTGTGTGTGTGTGTGTGTGTGTGTGTGTGTGTGTGTGTGTGTGTGTGTGTGTGTGTGTGTGTGTGTGTGTGTGTGTGTGCATGTGTGTGTGTGTGCTTCAGATGAGTCTACCATGTTAAGGGCCTGTGAACCCACCCCCATTGACAATCCTAACAGCCCCTGCAATTCTCACCAACTTGAACAGTAGTGGCAGACACTGCAACACTACAGTACCTCTGTGTGCTTGTGTTATGTATATATCAGTATTGTTTGTACAACTAGGCAGGTAGAAGTTCTACTATCAGCATGGGCAGGTCATGATTTTGTGTGTGTGTGTGTGTATGTGTGTGTGTGTGTGTGTGTGTGTGTGTGTGTGTGTGTGTGTGTGTGTGTGTGTGTGTGTGTGTGTGTGTGTGTGTGTGCGTGTGTGTGCGTGTGTGTGTGTGTGTGTGTGTGTGTGTGTGTGTGTATCCCCTTGCATCTAACTGTTACGGCCACCAGCATACCTCTGAACCCCTCACAGCAAGACATATGGAAAAGTGGGGCAAAGACCTTCCATTGAGCACAACCATCACATATCACTGTGACACACATGGAAAGTAGATACCAGAACAGGCTGTGCATTTAAATGCACTTTCCAAAGGGTATGTGCTGTTACATGACAATATCCGTCATTAATCTGTAATGTTAGTCTGTCATGATTTCCCAACAGTTTGCCAGAAAACCACAGTGTTATGACAGAAGGAAAGAAAATATGAGTCAAACATCAAGACAATTTGCAGGTATATGCAGTGGTCCTAGGTATGGCCACCATCAGTACCACCCTGCAGGTTGCAGTCCATGTTTGGCAAGGTGTGACCTGTGACAAGTGAAACAATAAAAAGGTCCCGAGAGTGTAGGACAACAAATATTTCATACAGTTGTCTACTGACTGCATAGAGCAGTTACTGCATATCAGAAGCACCTTAATGTTATGACAAATTGCATAAGCTAAGGTAATGTCATGCAACTAAGATGTCATTGTAGCAAACCAAAGGAAGCCCTGTGTGTTGCACTTGCCATGAGTATGGTTTGTTCTGCCAGCTGTCATGTTACTACAAAATGTGTCCCACAGTCCACATTTGATAAGGTGGCAACCACAATCTGTGAATGAACACAAACTCCCCGCACGGACGGCATCTGCAAGGTTCCAAAACTGTAACACAACCGAAAAACAACCAGCAGAAAAGAGAAATGCTCTGACGCTTTAATGACATTAAAGAGTGTGTTCTCTCTTCTGATGGTTGTTTTTGGGTTGAACCACAATCTGTGTCACCTGTGTGTGTGCAATATGTAGATATGTGAAGGCCCTGTGACTATCTGCTGCCCCTAATAATCCACATGTATATAGGCATGAATGCTAACTGCCACCATCCACATACATAGGTATATCCTAAGGCTGTGCCAACTGTATGTATTGTGCAGTCTGTCATTGAGCCACAAACTGCTGGTAACACACTGCAATGGGTCATACAGTGGGTATGGAATGGTGTCAAGGTCCTGGCCTCAAGTTGAATGCAGACAGAGTCAGCATGCCATATGGCAAGGACATGTCCCCAGTATTTCCCACATCAGCACCAACCCCATAAATACACAGACTGTGATGACAGACCTAGGTACTCAGGATGGCAACAATGATGCATGCAGGCAACAAGTAGTAGCAGTGGTCAGGAATTGCTTCATAAGATCATAGGAGCTTACTAGGCTAATGGCCCTGGAGCCCTTACATGCCTAGCCAAGAGTTTATCCTCCAAAAGAAATCTCAGTCAGCTAGTGACATCCCTGTCAATGAGGGACACAGGTGGAACCCCTGGGATAAATTTGTGGTTTCCCATTCACTCATCAAGGTTGTGCTTGAAAAGGGTCAGTGAGATGCTCTGTTTGATATGTATGGGAAGTCTATTCCACAGATGGGGCAGCCTCTGGGAGACAAACCAGTGTCTCCAGCAGGTTATGTTAATGTCACATATTAGGCTCCGGCCTTTTGAGTTGTTAGTGCATGAGGAGTTAGGGTTACAGATATAGAGCATCTCTAGTAGGTCAAGGTCCGAGATTACCTTGTAGGCGAGACACAGATCACCCCTGAGCAATCTGTACGATAACAAATATAGTGATATGAGCCTGTCCACATAGGACAGGTGTTGGAGGTCATGTGTTCTCTTTGTGAGGGATTTCAGTGCCTTTTCCAGTTGGTGCAGATGTTTGGAGAGGTACATCCCAAACTGGGCAATTATTGGTCTAATGAGGGAGGAGTACAGAGAGGTAATAACCTCATTTTTTTTCTGGATGCAATCGCTTTACTGATGAGCTGAACCAAGTAAAAGGCTTTTCTGACCACTGCAGCTACATAATGGTCGAATGTGAGGTTGTTATCAACCTGAGTGGCCAGATTTCTCACCACAGGTTGTGTGCTTAGGGGGTTGCCATTGATGTGGTAATCAGTAGGGTTCATGTTTTTGCCGAATGGTATGATGATACATTTTTTGGCATTTAGCTTGAGGCCATGACTTTGGTAACAGTCATTAGTTGCTGTGAGACCATCTTGCAGTATGTTAACATAATTTGGGGAGTCAGTGACAACACCCAACTTACAGTTGTCCGCTAACTTGGTCAGCTAGCTGAGTTGAGCAGTGCTTAAAGTGGCAAATGCTGAGCAGTGCTTAGCAGTGTGCAAATCGGTTTTGCTGAGCTGAATACTGCTTAGAATGGGACTTCTTAGCAATGCTCAAACCAGCTAAGCATTGCTAAGTATTGCACAGACAGGTCCCATTTAAGCACTGCTTAGCTTGGCTTAGCAGTGCTTACCAAAACTGAACTAATGGCCGACAAGGTTCTTCATTCTGGAAAAAATAAAAATTGGCTATTAATTACTCATTACTGATACCTCCTTATTAACCGTTTATATTTTACTTTACATGACCTCCTCCTACATGTTTTCAATACATTACCTTGGGGTGTGACTGTACTGTATGGTACACTTGTGTTTAAATGGGGGTTTCACCCAATATTTCCACTGACACTGGGATTTTAGACCAGCTGCACTGCCCTGGTCAAAAATAGTAGTTACTACATCATTAAATAAAATAAAAAATAATATAAAAATGCTTTCCCATGTAAACACTGACTGGCCTGGCTTGGTATTTGAACTGTGTACCTACTGCACGCAAAGCTGTAACTCAAACTACTCAGCAAACTGGGCTGTGAAAATTTCAACTATACATTTCTATATTGCTCTTCATTACGTTTAAGCACTGCTGAGCAAAGTGCTGCCCCACGCAAATCCGCTCAGTTACACTTAAACTTTATATAAAAAGAAATAAAAAAAAATAACCCATTAATTTTAACTGAAACATCACACTTCAATTATGAAATAAGTGTCTGAGGGCACTTTCTTTATTGTTTTATTGCCATACGGCACTTTCACAATTCAGAGGTTGTATTATGGATACTGTAACACACCCCTTACGACATTGCTTCATTGTCAGACTGCAGTAAGAAAATAATGACAGGCACTGGATTTTTGGGTGACATACTCTTTAGGAAATCCATGCTAATACAAAACCTGTCATTCTATCAACTTTCTAAGTTTGTTAGAGTGATATTTAAAACTGTCACTATTTTTGGCCTTTTCTCCCAGTTTTACTACTCTTTCCAGACATCTTGCTATAAGTGGTTGGGAGGTATGTGTCCGAGGACACTTTTTTATTGTACAGTGCCGTACGGCACTTTCACAATGCGGGGGGGGTATGTTACAGTACCTGTCACAAATCCCCTGCATTACATTCACTTCCCATTCATTATTTCAGTGTCTGCGGAAACTGTTTTCTATTGTAAAATGCCATACGGCACTTTGACAGTGCAGGGGGCATGTTACAGAGCTGCAAGCACTACTGTAACACACCCCCTGCACTGATTCAGTATCCGTGTACACAGCTCCATCTCAGTAGCGCATCTTCGTTAATATGCAAGGTGCACTGTTGAGAGGGAGATGCTGACACAGATTCCATTCACTCAGTGTAGGAATAATGCTACTCCTACACAAAATGTATTAAATCTGGGCCTATGACTTGTTGTAGGTGTGTATGGAATACAGAAAGATGACAGACTTCCATTAAGGCCTGTTTTTACAAGTTATAGGAGACTCTGACAAGGATCTTTTACACTGCATCAGTGTGTGACATTTTAGTGGTTCTATTTGAAAATGTTGTAGTGGTTGAGAAGAGGGTGTGCATGCATGATGCCCTCTGTGTAGTAATGTTTGCAAGCTTAGTGCCACCATAGTAACTATTTATACCTCTCATAGAGAGAGCTTTGCATGTTAAGTAGGAGTTAATTATTAGTAAGTATGAAGCTGTTAATACACTATTTTAAGATCTTAGGTGCTAGGATGCTACTGATGGAAGAAAAACATGTTTGCTGGTACTCCATATTATGCAGTGCTTTAAGGATTATGTGACAAAATGCACAAGAAAGCTAAATGTTACCCTGCTAAAGTCTTCTAAAATCCTGCCAGCAATAGAAATAACAAAATGAGATTAAGTGTAATACAGTTTTTATTTCCTGGTATATGAGTACTCAGAAAAAGTATCAGTTTAGGTTGAAAATGTCTCCAAACCAGTGCACTGAGGTGCAATTTCAGAGTAGCCCAGCCAAAAGGGACAGCAATGACATGCTTACTTGTGCTAAAAATAGCACTTTAATAAAGCAAAAGAAACAAGCGACCCATCCAGCAAACAACTCTAGAAGAACCAAATACATATATGGATACATATAGATATATGGGTTCTTTAAAAAGCCCAGTACAACAGATAGAACATCAGCTTTTTTTTGGTATGAGATTGCAGTGCAGTAGGTAACTGTCATCTCAGAGTGGGTATATAAAATTTGCAGGTGTTGTGCAGGTGCAGGGGGACAAGTACAGTTTTTTTTTTTTTTTTGATCTTTGTGATTCAAACTGCTATGAGTGTATGACAGACAGTCAAAGTTTTGATACGTCAGACATTTATGGGTTTATATATATATATATATATATATATATATATATATATATATATATATAAAAGTGTGTGTCTATGTATGTACTGCATGTATATAAATATATATGTGTGTGTGTCTGTGTGTGTGTGTGTGTGTGTGTGTGTATATATATATATATATATATATATATATATATATATATATATATATATATATATATATATATATATATATATATATATATATGGGTCTATCTGACATGGTCGACAGTTCATTTGACTGACATTCATTTGGTCGACAGTTCATTTGACTGACAAAAAGTATTCAAGGCAAAAACCTGGGATTTGCCCCCCTCCCCACTGTTGTGCGACCGTGGAGTTGTTATATATAGTTGGGGGGGTGTGGGGGGCACAGCCCCCCACATCGGGGGGTGTGGGAAGCGGAGCCCCCCACCTATACATTTTTGTCAGTCAAATGAACTGTCGACCAAATGACTGTCAGTCATATGAAATGTCGACCATGTCAGGTAGACCCATATATATATATAGAGAGAGAGAGAGAGAGAGATAAAGATTTAGTACTCTACAGACCGAAAGAACTGAAAACAATTGTGACATCATTGGTAGATGGGTAGATAAATTGCCACTCCATATCACAGATGAAAGGATACATAAGAAGCTTTTCACAGCCTCTTAATCTGGCATTTTCTATATGTATAAAGGAGTATATATTTATGTAATATATGTATGATTGTATGATAGTATTGTATTTTATGCATATCATGGCTTGTATATTTTATTTTCTTTATTTTCTTTGTTCTTTTGTCAATGCTGTTGGACCAGACTTTTTTAATCTTACACTGTTTACATTGAATGTTGTCATTATGCACTGAATTTTTGCCATTTACACATTCTGTACATGACACTGGTTAAACAAATCCTAGTGTATTTTCTGAAGGGTTGGGGCTGAAAAGAGTCACTAGGCCAGCCCACTTAATCAGTGAGCACATATTAGAAAGTTTATAAACAAGTAGATATTCTGGTGAAGAGGCTTTTTCTATTTTTATATTAACCTAACTATCACTAATTGTGTAAACAAAACTAGAACAGAATGACAAGACAGTATGGTGAAAATGGGTATGACATTTTCAGGATGCTGTGGTAATTTTGGACACTGTAATGATTTTGATATTATGCCATGCAGTCTATACATGTAGATAATGAATGTTTATTTTATTTTATTTTATTTATTTGTAGACTAGAATAAATGCACATAAGGAAGTATACACATATGAGTGTCTAAGGAAGGGAGAATAAGCAAATTAGATTAAACATTAGTACTAATACTTAAGGATGTACATCCGCGATGGTGCAGCAGTAGCATTGTTGCCTCACAGCAAGAGGTTCTCCTGTTCGATTCTCAGCTAGTGTGTGGGGAGTGCCTTCTGTGTGGAGTCTGCATGTCCTCCACGCAGGTCGAGTGGCGTTCCGAAAGACATGCGTGAATGGCATGCCTTCGTTGAAGGTTGGGCGTCGAGCTGGCAACTCGGCACTGTGAAAATCTACTGCCAATTATTAGCGGACCGGAGTTCCACTGTGGCGACCCCTAACCGGGAAAAGCTGAAAGACAACAACAACTAATACTTAAGGATGCATAATAGAGTACTGTATGCTCAGGACACTATTGATTGGAAAATGAGTCAGTATTGCTTGGAGCAAATTCAGAAATTATTATCATTTGGATTCTGGTTGAGTGGGGAGACGTGATATCTTAATTTTTGTACTTTCTTGTTAGTATTGTACATTTAGGTAAGATTTGAGGTGGGAGATAGATAGGGGTTCTTGTTTCTGATAACTCATTAGTGTTTGGTTTAGGTACTATAGATAATTCTTCATGAAGTGATAAGGATACTTTATTTTTGTATGTCTAAGTGTCATTATCTTGATCCATTATGTCTTTTCAATGTTGTATTTTCTGTTTGGTGAAAGTTTAATAAAGATAATTAAAGAAAATATTAGATAAGTAAGTACCACTTTACCTCAGTTAGCATAAAATAAATGATTCCACAATTACACAACTAGCTGTGTCAGACACCCAGATATCAATTCAGGTTTATTTATTCATTTTCTGATACTCACTGTATCTTAGGTTTGCAAAAAGACTTGTATCCTGCAGGTATACACACACACACACACACACACACACACACACACACACACACACACACACACACACACACACACACAAACACGTAAGTGTATACACACAAACATGCACACTCATGCAGACAAGTATTATATTTCATAGCAGAAGGCAAACTGTCCCTTCATCAGTACAGGTATATATTCCCTATTCCTTATTAATACTTTCATCCTCAAGCTTCTCAGGTTCGCTCTCTGTATACCAACCCCACACATAGACATCATAAACTTGAAGCTACATGCTCCTTCCCTGCTACTTGCTCTTTCCAAGTTTTTAGATCCTAAGATCATGAAGCCTTACCCTTTCAAAGACCCCTTTACTTTAATAGTACACAGCTATTCCTTCTCAGAAACAGGGCCTGTAATTTAAGGCTATGTTCTTGCAAAGATCTAAAAATTAATTAAAGTTATTTAAGACTAGTCTGCCTGAGTATCTGTCTTAGTCATCCCCATGCAACTAGTGTGTTGACTGTGGTTGATATTTAATTTCCTTTCTAACATTAATTGGTAGCTCTCTCTGTATTTATGAATTTTTACAAGCAATTGTTTAATAATTCTATGCAAACATATTCTGTATGACTTGCTTTATGTGATTCACTGTTATGTGTTACTTAATCTGTATCAAATGCTTCAGTCATTTTATACATAGAAAATCATTTTCTATTATAGCCAGTTATCTAATAAATAAAAAAAATAACCAAAACATAAAGAGAAAGCATGTTGTTAAAATGATGACAGTGAGGAGAACTAGAGCATGTACTTCTGAAGTGTTGTTACTGCTTCTTAAATCCGTTCATGACTTGTGTTTTCTACTTCCCAGACTTTGACATTGCCAGGTCATTTTTCATTTACTTCCTTGAGATGGTTTATCTCTCCATGTCAGCATGGAGTTCCCCATGTTTTGAAAGTGTTGCAAAGAATTTACGTGAAAGCTCTGTCATCCACATCAACAGTTCTAAAAGCATACTTCTCAACCTGTTATAGCAACAAATCTGCACAAAGCCATCAATAAAAGTGGGGCAAAGACCCAAAATAGGGACAATGTTTTAAATATTGCTCTTACAAACTACGAAAGTTGATGGAATAACAGATTTTGCATTAGCATGAATTTTCTGAAGGGTACGAAGTCTGAAACTCAAATGCCTGTCATTATCTTTTAACTTCAGTCTTTAATAATTTGCCACTAATTTGTCAGAAAGCCAGAATTTTATGAAGAATGGACGAAAAATATGAGGCAAAAATCTGGACATTCTGTGAAAATCTGTACAGTTCAGAGGTATATTAAGTGCTGAGTTGTCCTTGTAATCTCATGTCACCTGCCTCAGAATTTCAAAGAAAAAGGCTGAAAATTAATATGAAAGAAGAAAGAAAGAAAAAAATGTGTGTTTACATCTTTTTAGTCTGATAGTTCATTTGAGAAATAAAAGGATTGGGAATCAGTATCTAAAAGGATTGGGAATCAGTATCTAAAAGGATTGGGAATCAGTATCTAAAAGGATTGGGAATCAGTATCTAAAAGGATTGGGAATCAGTATCTAAAAGGATTGGGAATCAGTATCTAAAAGAAGGAAAGGGGCGATGGAAAAAAGTGTAAAACTGAATTGATGTTGTTGTTTGTCTTTCGCCACAGCAGAACTCTGGTCCGTTAATGATTGGCAGTAGATTTTCACGAATGCCGAGGTGCCAGCTCGACGTTCAACCTTCAACGAAGGCATGCCCATTTACGCATGTCTTTCGAAGGCCCACCCAACCGTGAGAAGGACATGCAGACTCCACACAGAAGGCACTCCCCGCACTCCAGCTGAGAATCAAACGGGAGAACCTCTTGCTGTGAGGCAACAACGCTACCGAAATTGAATTGATAATAACTGTTAATGACTGAAAGCTTCTGGAAAGGGAATAGATGCGAAGTTGGAGTCAATAAAATGTATGTTTTCATACTTAGCATACACTATATAAGCTAATATGGAAAAAAATGCATCATATTTATGAATTGAAACATTATTACAAAACATTTCCTAGACTTATCTATTGTACTTCTTTAATATTAACAGAACATAAATGAAAATGGAGAAGCATGTTGATGTTATTTATAACAAGAGTGAAATGTTGATTACTAAACAAGACTGATTTTGCACAGACTCTTTCACTCTTCCTCTATACCTCATTTCATCCTTATTTTTAAATCCCTACTGTACCCACCTCCAATTCCCAACCTATGAACTATTACTATAATACAATCACCTTAACACCACATCGAAGTTCCCCTTGATTCTGTCAAGAACAGTTCCATTATTACTAGTATTCTGACCCCCAAACCTAAACATCTACCCAGCAGAAGCATCCTTATCCATATGTCCATTTCACTTCTACACTGTACAATTGTTTTCTATCAGAGGTGCCAGATTCATAGGTGTAAGTGCTGAAACTGAAAAATAAAGTACAACTTCAGAGGAAATACAGTTAACGGTGAAACTTGCAGTAACACCTTTGAACCACATTCACATTTTAGTGGGGGGAAGGGGTTCAAAGCTGTGCTTAAACAACTCTGCTTATACTGTCTACAAGATTGCTTTACCTTGGAGTAGGTAAAGCATTCCAAGATTCTGTAACCTTGGACTTAATACATATTCCTCCATACATTTTTAAAGTCTCTTTTTTTATAGAATCATAGTTTCTTTCCTTAGAAGGTAAACATACACCACTCTCCAGTATCTTTCTTTTGGGTGGCCCCAAACTGGCTTGTAAATATTAAGTCCACTCCTCGAAGTCTAAGCGACTATTCATTTCCATCTGATGACATCTGGCTCATTCATTCCCAGGCCCACATTGAAAGCCCTGCAGCCTATTTATTCAATAGGTTAAGTGGAAACTGACATTTCCTGCTGGATGAGACCCAATCAGAGGCAGGCTATTGCTTGATTGGAGCAGCCCCGATTCTATCTAAGTCTAACCCCTCCCCATGGCAGTCAGTGTCTATGGGTATATTGCTACCTTTGAGGAAGCATGCTCTCACATGTGAACCTGACTGATTGATATACAACACAAAGCCGCTACATCATGATCAGATGTGCTCTGCTATGTCATTGTTTGCTGGCTCGACTCGACAGTACAGCAGGTCTGCCTTCTTCTATTGTCCCATGATGTGGGACCAAGAATCAGCTGCTCATTCCTGTATTTCCATTCCCACTTGACCAATCCAGGACCCAAACCAGAAAACAAATTTGTGCTGCCTGAGGCAGGATTAGGGCTCTATCCCTCTGTGCCACGAGAGCATACTTTTCTGTAATATATTTCAATATATCTATCTTATATCCTGTCAACTATCCTTATATCCATCCTTCAGTCTACTCTTCCTGCTATACTTTCCAACTTTCCAATAAGTTGCTGTCCACATCCTGGCTAACATAGCAACTTAACGTTCTAGGTAATTAACATATAACATTAAAACTAATCAAACTTTTACAGTCCCACAACCTGTAATCGAAATCTGTTTCAGCTTTGCATTCTACATATTTTTCCATATACATTTTCACTTGCATATATTCTAGGAACATTTATTCCAACCTTAAAATATGGAAAAGAGACCAAAGCCAAAAAGAACACCAATCCAGGAGAACAGCCAGAAACCAGGGAAATATAAAACTTTAATCCAACTATAGTACAGTCAAAGGTACAATAAATCCACACAATCCAAAAATACAAATATCCGGATGAATAGAGTTAAGCGCGCTTTCACCTTGCTCAATGCAAAGCTTCCTCAGAACTAATTAAACAGCCATTCCAACCCATTTAAATACGTATATTAACAGATTAATTGATTGCCTTTCTTAAAGCCGTATTGCTATTAAAAACACTAAATATGCCTTAAAGACATATGAAAATGTATGAAAAATGTTAGAAAATATACAAACATAAATGCATTCTCCCCAAAGCTTAATGCACCATACAAAATTTTTTTGAACAATAAATAAATACTCCATGCTGGAATTGCAACACACTCACATCCAAAAATATCATAGAAAAATAAAAATAAAAAGATTGTAAACAAACCTAAAAAATCTAAAAAAAATGTTACTACTACTGTAATTACTGATACCCAAAATTCAATGTTTGACAAACCTAAAAGAATTTGTTAAAAAACGTCTTCAGTATAAAAAATCACAGCTTAGCTCGTCTTAATTTCAACACACTAGTGATGCTTAAATGGTCATTTAAACCTGGTGGTCTACCTGCATCAGTTTTTAACTGCCAAAACAGTTCTCAGAACTCAATTCTAGCCTCCCAATTCCCACCTCTGGGGTCCACAGCAATCTGTTCCAATACTGCAAATCTAATATTCATGTTACTACATGTTAAAGAGTGCTTAAAAACGGCATTAGTTTCCTTTTCCTTGGAAATTTCATATAAGTGTTCATAAATTCTTTTTCTAAGTGTACGTGTGGTCTTACCTATATAAAAACTGTTACAACTGACGCAAATACCAATGTACACTATGCCCTTAGTACCACAGTTGTAGTAGCTGGAAGCCATGAATCAAATACCTCTCGAAGGAATATTAATTTCCTTCTGTTGTAAGATAAATTTACACTGACTGCAAGCACCACACTTGAATGTACCCCTTTTAGCTTTGTTTGCCACTCTATGATTGACTTTTTTCACCTCAAAAAGGTCCTTTAAATTCATACCTCTCTTTCTAATAAAAGAGGGTTGCACAGGAATATATTTCCCTGTTTCTTCATTCACTCTCAATAGTGGCCAATATTTTAATAGTTTCTTCTACTAGATGGGAAGTAGAGGAAAAAGTGTGGATAAATGAATGATTATAAAGAACCTCCTCTTTATTACCTGGAACTACGTCTAATTGACGCAACCCTAATAATGGAAAGAACTTGCTTTCCCTGTTGTCCAGTACTTCCTTTACTAGACCCACCAAAAGAGATTCAGGGTAGTCCCTTTCTAAAAAAAGGGAACAAATGTAGTCAAATTTTTGAAGAAGTATCGAATAGTCACTGGTCATTCAAGATGCTCTTATCAATTGACCTTTCACAATCCCTTTTTTCTGATGGTAAGGATGTGCACTATGGAAATGCAAATAGGTGTTAGAAAAGGTGGATTTCCTATATAGCTTTGAATGAAAACAGTGATTAGTAGGATCCTTATATAAAGAAACATCCAAATAGTTAATAATAGATTAATTAATAGTATAAGTAAATTTCAAAAAATCAGTACTGTTATTTAAATGAATCATAAATTCCTCAAACAATTCTTTAGTACCCCTCCACAGTACGCAAATATCATCCAAATAACTGGTATAAAAAGTGATGTATTGATACCAGGGGGTGTTAAACACAAATTTTTGCTCCCAGTAATACAACACACAATTGGCGTAAATGGGGGCACAAGGGGCCCCCATGGCAACCCCTTTCCTTTGTTGATATAAATCACCGTTAAAATATACAAAATTGTTTCTAAGAATTGTGTCAGTGAGGTCAAGAATTAAATTTGTCACGTTACCTCCTAGTCCTGCTTCGGAACTTAAAATTTCACCAGACCATTCCATCCCTGTATTATGGGGAATACTAGAAAATAACTCCACCACATCAATAGTGGCAAGCCAGATGCTAGCATCAAATTTATCAGTGGTGATTTTTTTCAAAAAGTCCCAGGAATCTTTTATAATATGCATTATGTTGTTAATAAATTTCTTTAACTGAGAATCCACAAAAATGCCCAAAGGTTCAGTAATGCTCCCTGCCCCAGCCACTATGGATCCGAACTTAAGAGCCTCGATACCTTTATGAACCTTGGGAATTTTGAATATAACTGGGATTCTAGGGCAGTCCACATGTAAAAAATTAAACAATTTCTCATTAATACAACCCTGAAGCAAGTGGTCAGTCAACAAATATTTAATTTTGGAATAGGCAATATTTATTTAATTACCTGACACTATGGTGTAGCACTCAGAATCCTGTAAAATATTGTGGATATACATATTGTATTCATCAATGTACATCAAAACCACCCCTCCCCGTTTGTCCGGTTTCATAATTCTGATTTGTTCGTTTCTCAAGAATGTTAACAACATTTCTTCATCTTCGGACAAGTTATTGTTTGAGGGGTCATTGAAAAAATTAATATGTCTTAAATCTTGTTCCACCATTTCCTCAAAAAGCTTTAAAAAAGAGTTGGTAGGTGGATTGAATAAACTTCTAGTTAATTCACCACTGTCCAACTGTGCACCCTTAAAATAAATTTGTAAATTAAGTTTTCTAATAAATAATTTAAGATCAATAAGAGTATTAACCATAGAACCACCCTTAACAGGAACAAAATGAAACCCCTTAGTGAAGACTTTAAAATACCTGTCATCAATACTTAATTCAGTGAAATTATAAATAGTAAAATTGTCCTTTTTACAAATTCTAGGATCAGTGCTGTTGTTTCCAAGTCCTGAATGTACTTCTTCAAAATATAAATCCTTAAAATTCTCATGGGGTGAGGGACTAATCAAATCTGATGTACTTAGTAATTTCGTGTTCTCCCCTGATATCTGTTCCTGGTTTTTGGCTGTTCTCCTGGATTGGTGTTCTTTTCAACCTTAAAATCTAGTAACTATATTTATATCTAATTACATCTGAATATCACCTAAGTCAGTTAACATTTTAACATAGAATTACACCATGTAGTGTGCAAGGTAATGGTAATAATCTGCAAAGCCCCTCTTATACTGCTTATCTTAAATGCTGTGTCCCACAGTAGTAGCAAACTACAGAGAAATAGATGTAAAAGGTTATATGTGCACTGTAATCAGCTATGAAAACAACTGGTTTTGTTTTAGTGGATTAAAGAAAGCAAACTACTAAATAACTCTTTTTTCTTAAGATGCTTGATATTAATATCTAGTTCCTTTCATTGAACCAATTGCTAGCTAGTTAGATGTTTGGTAGCTCTTCTATCACTAGCTCCCCCTCCAACAACCATGGGTCAGATGCAGATCATTTTGTGGACACTGGTCCTGTTGCCTAGAATGAGCACAAAAAAGACTGTCCACTTGTAGCTCAGTTTACAAATGAAGATAGTAGATGTGAAATTCACTGCCACAGCAGATCATTGGTCTTACTGGTAAATGAGATTTCTGTCAGTGTTCAGTTGTTTAACCCAGTCATGCCCTCCTGAGAGTCCACTCAGAGTCATCAAACTCCATTTAAATATGAAGAACAAGTTAATAGCATTAAGTATGAATATTTTAATATTAAGTTACACCAGTGGTTGAGTGATACAGGAAAGAAAGAATGGATGAAGACTGAATCTAGTAAAATAAGCCTTGTTGTGAGAAAGATGGTAAGGCAGAGGTGAAGAAGTGACATTAAACAGAATTATGTAAAATGTAAGAGAAGGAGGCCTATGCCTTAAATGGTAATCCCCATATAATTAAAAGTGAGGTCGTAGAACAGAAACAGGTAGTTGTTTCAGTGTACTTGAAAGGGGTGAGTTGTTACTTCCTGCAGGGACTAAGAGTAAATATACAAAACTTATCTATGCTGATATTGTACACTTGTTCCCGAGTACTATAGGGTTACTTAAAATAGTTGATTTCTGCATAGAATAATAATGCCACACGAAGATGTATACAACCATTACAAAGTTAAACCAATGAAGTCCTGTCCATGTCCACAGTCATTTGCCATTACAATTCCAGAGTACCCACCACAGACCTATGGTACATTTCACAGTACCTAGGGAAGTTCATGGGAAATAGTACTGAAAAATACTCTGAAACTTCTGATGGAAATCAGTCAAAACAGTCATTGTAGCCTTTTACTCACCATCCTCACCATTAAACTATTATATGGCAGCTACTGTCTAAAAATAAACTAAAAGTCAAACTGCCTCCTTACTATATTTAAATTCAGAAAGATAACAGACCCATCTTTCACAGAACATCATTCTACCTAAAAATAAGGGAGAGAAAAGCATTTCCAAAATAGTACCCACAAACTGGGCCCACTTTCTCTTCTCCCAGACCCAAGAAAGCGTACAACATACATTGACTTAAGAAAAAAACGCAGATCATCTCATGCAAACCTACTGCTACATCTGCTGCATTGATTATGATTAAATTATTTTCCCTAAAATAACAGCTTACTCTTACACACATAAATAGCTTCCAGTCTTAAAACTCAAGAGGAAGGAACTTTGTGTTTTCTCCTTGTATTGTAAAGATGTATATATTACAGCATGATGTAAATAGTTTTTAATTCATAGAATGCTTAGTAACTAATAGCTTGCACATGCTAATTCACAGATAAATTAACAGAACTGTAAGTTATGTAACAAACAGAAATGTTTATATTATGACAATCTGTTTTCATATGTCCAGCTATATCAGTTTATTTGTCCATTAGTGGACCTGCAGTAAGGTCATGGCTGAAAAGGACCAGCCAACCTACTCAGCTAACAAACAAGCAAGTGTACAGACAGACACATAAATAAATAAATAAATTATGGGGATTCTTTGAACAACCATGGTATTGACAAAGGAATTCAATCTGTACAGTATTCTAATACAGCCATATGGAGGTATTATAGCTCAGAATTATAAAACATATGCATGGGTATATTATTACTATTATTATTATTCTTATTATTATTATTATTGCTGTTATCTAGAACTTCATTATTGCTGCTACATGTTAATGCACATATTATAATAATATATTATTATCTAGAACTTCATTATTGCTGCCACATATTAACATTCTCATTATAATACATTATTATTATTATTATTATTATTATTATTATTATTATTATTATTATTATTATTATTATTATTAATTGATCCCCTTTTCCCATTTTCTACAAGAGATTGGGGTGTCATGCCAACTGCCTCCATTTCTGTTGATTCAGTGCACTCTCCCACCTTCTTCAACAGTCATCTGACTGTCTCAGCTCTTTTCTCACACAATCCATCCACCTCTTTGCTGAATGCCCACATTTTCTGTTGCCTTCTTCCATCTTCTCTGGCTCTGTGAGACACTTCAGGAGATTCTTCTCTGAGTAAATGGGGCAAGAGACCATTAGACTGGGCAGATGTCCCAACTTCATGCTGGTACTCTTTTGCTGAAACTCCTACTAAGAAAAAACAAAAAGTTAAACCTTGCTTTTCTGATGAAGTTATTTTTGTTAAAAAAAGATGAGTTCATGTCCTTAGCTCGACAGGCTTTATAGGATCATAGGAAGTTACTAGGCCATTGGCCCTGAGGCCCTTACAAGCCTAGCCAAGAATTTAGCCCATGTTCTGACAAGTCAGCACCCAATGACCCTGTCCAGCAGGGACACAGGAGGAATCCTATGGGTGTATTTTCTGTTGCACATCCAGTTATCCAGGTTGTACTTAAAAAGGGTTAATGAGGTACTCTGCTTGACATGGAGAGGGAGTCTATTCCACAGAAGGGGGAGTCTCTAGGACACAAATCTGTCCCACCAACAAGTCCTATTGCTGTCATAGACCAGGTTGAGGTTGTGCATGAGGGTTACTCGAGTGGAGCTTGACTTGCAGATATGCAGCAATCCCATCAAGGTGGGGTCTGAGATTGCTTTGTATGCCAGACAGAGGTCACCTCTGAGAAGTCTGTATGAGGTTGAGTAGAGGGAAAAGCTTTTAGCTTATCTGTGCAGGATAGATATTTAAGGCTCTGGATTATTCTGGAGAGGAACCTCTGTGGTCCCTCCAGCCACTGCATGTGCTTTGTGAGGTACATGCCAAAAGGGGTGTTGTACTTAATAATGGGTCTTATAAGGGAAGAAAACAGGGACATTATGACCTCCTTGTCCCTGGATGAAATACCCTCACTAATGAGGTGGGCATACATCAGAGGCAACATGTTGGTCAAAACTCAGTTTGCTATCAACCTGAGTGACCAAGTCCCTCACGACTGAGTGTGTGCTTAAGACCTTCTTATTAATGTGATAATTTGTGGTGACATCACTCTCCTCAAAGGGGATGATGATGCATTTTTTTGGCAATCAAGTTTGAGGCCATATTTCTGGCACCAGTCA
The DNA here is from genome assembly GCF_019279795.1 of Protopterus annectens. Classification (NCBI taxonomy): domain Eukaryota; kingdom Metazoa; phylum Chordata; order Ceratodontiformes; family Protopteridae; genus Protopterus; species Protopterus annectens. Next base: position 1,078,726,633 of record NC_056745.1, read on the forward strand.
TTTGTTTGGTTGAGACCCTCTTGGAGGATACCTACATCACTAGGGGAATTGATGAGAGTGCCCAGCTTGCAGTCATCTGCAAACTCGGTCAGCCATAGCTCACTGGTTTGGCCTGCACCTCAGAAAAGTATATCCCAAACAACATAGGCCCCAAGACCAATCCCTGGTGAACAGAGCTCATTCCAGGTCTACTGCCTGAGGTGGTTTTCCTTATTTTGACTAGGTAAGTTCTTATCAGTGAGCCAATTTACTACCCATCTGGTAACATATGGATTGATACAAACACAAAAAGGCCAGCAAGATAGTTTCACCGTTTATTATGAGGTGTAAAAAACGGACCAAATGATCCCTTTTCAAATAGTAATACTCATACTAGTTTCGGCACCCGCCTTCTTCAGTGAGTAGTAACAAACAAAATTTTTTAAAACTAAAACCAACATCAGTATAAATACTGCTGTTGTCCAATAGAAACTGAGACATTCTAATTAGGCTCCCAACACAGAGTTAAAGTCATACAGTGAACAAAAAATGTATATCAAAATACATAAATGTAAATACATATATAAACCTAATAATAACATATATTACAAAGTGACCAGGGCAAACCTCTCTGAAAAGTATAGTGTTTGCCTGTGTCAATATTCAAAAATATATATTGATAATAATATATTAGGTATCAGTATAAATACAATGTTAGAACTGTATGTTCAAATTGTGACTTAATAGTTAACATCATAATTTATAAATGGTCATTCAGACCAGGTGGAAAAAGGGCACCAAGGTGTGTAATCCAGTACCTTTCTTGATTGATGCCTAGTTGAGTGAGTTTATCTATTATACCTGAGTGAGGAATACTATCAGAGGCCTTGGCCAGGTCAAGGTAGGTGGTGTGCACTGTCTTCCTCTCGTCCATGGCTTTGCTGACTGTCTCAAAGAAATCGACTGAATAAAACAGGCATGACCTCCCCTTGACGAAACCAAACTGTGTGGGATCAAGTGTTTGAAGGCAGCCAATGTCCTTGTTAACGAAGTCCATGATAATCTGTTCCATGGCCTTGCAGATCAGGCTAGTTAGGCTGATGGGTCTATAATTTCCTCGATCAGTGGATGCTCCACCTTTGTGCAAAGGGATGACAGTGGCTGTCCTCCACTCAGCTGGAACAAAGCCGGCACTCAGGATTTGGTTGAATAGGGTGCTTAATAGTGCTGCAAGTTCCTGCCTGAGTTCATGTAGGATGCAGCCTTGGATGTTATCGGGTCCCACAGAGGCTGAATTGTTTGCCTTTGCTAGGGCAGTGATGACTTGCTCCCTAGAGATAAGGGGAGGAGGCAGGTGTTGGGAATGTCCTTGTTTACTGATGGGGGTGATAGAGGGGTGAAGTTTTCACTGAAACTGTCTGCCAGCAGGTTGGCTATATCTACAGCATTTGTGTATGTGGTGCCCTTGACCATCAGTTCTGAGCAGATCTGAGTGCTTCCCTTGAGATTGCATACATATGTGAAGAAAGCCTTATGATTGCCTTTAGTAGGTATGGCCAGTTTGTACTCGAAGTTTGCTTTGGAGTATTTCACTAGTGCTCTTATTTGCTTGTTCAGGCTAAGGAGAGATTGCTTCCAATTAGGTATCTGCTCCTTCTTGGTCCTGGACAACAAATTTTTCCTTTTATTATAGAGTTTATTTATTCCAGATGTCCATCAGACTGGTTTACTCTTCCTTGAGGAAGATGATGTTGTCCTGTCGGGTATTCCTGATTCCATGCAGCTATATAAATACTCGTATAGTACTTAGGTGTAGGCTTGGACATATGTGCCAGTTCTTATGCAGGGCAGGTGGGTGCTATGAAACTGTTTATACCTTACCTCAGGAGGTTGTAATCAGCTTTGGAGAAGTTTTTTTTTGTTTGACCCAAGCTGTGGGTGTGTGTGGGGGGGGGGAGGTTGGGGAGATGGTGACTTCGACAGTGACCATTTTGTGGTTTGAGCTTACCAGGGAGGATGACACTGTAGGAATGCTGCAGTAGTTACACATGTTGGTTAATACCAAGTCCAAGATATTATCACCTCTTGTGGGGGTGTTGACCATCTGGTCCAAGGTATTTTGCATTGCTGGGCATTTGTGTTTTGGTGTGAGTAGTTCTTCCAATCTATGGATGGATAGTTAAAGTCACCCAGGATCAAGGTAAAGGGTTGAATCCTGATAGATTTGAAGAGGTCCAGATAGGTGGAGTGGGCATCTTGAGTCAAAGTTGGGGGCCTGTAGCTAGCTATGATTTGACTAGGGGTGTTGTCAATGATTAGCTACACCTGAAGTGTCTCCTGTGCATCATACTGTTGACCAACCTGGAGGTGTGTATGTCTTTAATATATATTGCAACTCCACCTCCTTTTGCTTTGCTGCCCACATTTTGGGGTCTGAATGTATGATAGGATGAGTAACCTGGTATAGACGGGGTGCTCTCTACAGCACAGGTTTCTGTGACTGCACAAATGTCAGCATCTTCCACGGTTAAGAATGCTTGTAATTAGTACAGTTTCATGTTTAGACTCCTAGCATTTAGCAGCATGGCCTTTAATTTGTGTTTTGATGAAATTTTCATGTTGGTAGTTTTGATCTCATGGCATTGCCTAAAAAAGGCACTATGGGGGAGGCAAGAGCCTTTGCCGGAAGCCTGAAGTCCAAGGGAGACAGATGCAAGCCATCTCTGGCAAAGGACTGTGTTCTATCTATCAAGTGTTCCCAGGCTGTCAGGTACTGGATCCCCTTGGAATGACACCAGAAACTAAGCCAATTGTTAAAGTCGGTCATTTTCTGTTTGTATTGAGGCATCATTCTGGGTGATGATAGAATGCTGCTTAAGGCTAGGAACATACCTGCATGTGACACATATTCAGTGAGTTTGATGATGTCTCTCTTCATGTAGTCCAGGGAGGTACATCTCAAGTCATTCATGCCAAAATGGACTATGACAGAATCATAACAGTACCTGTTGTTGAGAGACCTGAGAGCATGGGTGTTATGGTGGATTCTGATGCCTGACAATAAATTAACCATGACTTTCTGCTTATCCATCCTGGTGAGCAGTATATCTGTGTGTCTCACAATGGAGTCTCCTATGGCTAATACTTTGGGTTTATGTTTAGGCCTTAGTGGCCATGAGAGGCAAGTGTCTGGACTATGGGTAGTGTGTGGTGTAGTGGGCAGTGGAGCTCATGTGTGTTTTTGTCTCAGAGGTTTCTTTTGTTTAGGTATGTTTTTGTTGAGGACCTCTGCAGATGTGGGTATGTGTTGTGTAGGTGTGGATGGTGTTTAAGGTTTGGTGTTTGTGTTGGCAACCTTCTCATTGCCAGATATACTGGCTTGTGAGGGAGAGAACATAGACTCAAGGTTCTTAATGTAATTGCATCTCTCACAAATTGTGTTCCTAGGTGGTAGTAGTAGAGGGTTGTCCAGGTACATGAGGCAGTTGCTACACTATCTCAGAATGCCCATATCAACCAGACTGGCAGGAGAAAGAATATTTGTCAGAATCTAAGGGAGAGAGGCCAGAGAGATCTAAGGGGGTAAAGGGTGGAAGGTCTAAGAGGAGTACTACTAGGTGATCACACAAGTGCTTCTAAGGGAAAATTTGTAGCTGGAACACCTTGCAATGGGATAAGAACAGTCGAGCTGTGGTGCATGATGTGCAAACAAGCCCAAACAAGCTAAAAAGTGGGGTTTAAACACCACAAAAAAAGAAGGTTCTTTTGAGATTTCTTTCTTAAAAGCTGTCTCAGGTTTTAACTTTCTGTTACCTAAAAAGTTCAGTTGTGAGTGTTCTGCCATTTCACACTGAACTGATCGAAGGAAGGACACTGAGGAAACTCGGAGCTATAATATATAACATTAAGTATCCTGTTTTTTGTTTATTTTGTTCTTTATTTCTTTGTTATTTATAGCACTTTGTGTACTGTGTATTTTTCTAGCTAGTTTCACTGTGTGTGAGGTATTAACTGGAAATTGTCCACTTTTATTAAGCATCTGTTGGGTTGTTTGTTTCTGATAACTTGTTGCAGTTAAACTCTTTTTTCTAGAGGCTCCTTTAGCTGTTTAAAACTTTCATTTAAAGGCTCACTGCTGCTTTTCAGCTGTGAGAAACATTTCTGCAGTTTGTTTCCCACCCTCCCTCACTGTTGGTATAGTGTTTTTATAGTTGGTGGCTTTGCAGTTGCCCACCCCTAGTGTAAATTTGATCTGGGACCCTCCTCCCATTCTAGTGTCATTACCTCATTCTACCCAGTACAGGGAGAATGTTTGAGAAGGCCAATCAGCTTAGTTTCTGCTACTCCTTTCTCTCTTTCCACTTAAAAAAAAAATATCTGCTTTTACTGTATTTGTGTTTTTTTCTACTTTATTTTGCTTTTGCGTCATCTTAAAGTACTCAATTGTATTTATTACTGCTTGGTGTAACTCATTCTAAGCCTTTTAGTTTAAGCACTTGGGCTTCAGACCAGTTGTTTTACATTAAGAAGGTTTGTGGTCTGCACTGTAGTGGCAGAACAGGTAGCTTACATCCTTCGAAGTTGGGAACTGCTGATTGAGGGCTCAGTGTCTGTTATTCTAAAAGTATATTCATTCTGGTTTAAGCACTTGGGCTTCAGGCCAGTTATTTTACATTAAGAGGGTGCATGGTCTGCACTCTTGTGGGAGGAGAGGCTGGACTCTGCCCTTCTGAACTGTGAATTTCTGGTTAAAGGCTTATAGTGCCTGCATATTTGAACTGCTTCTTACTGAAATTGGTACACCTTGTTTGCTGTAGCATAGACTAGATCCAGGCCTGCTGAATCTAGCTTTGTTTGTATAACTTGAGCACTAATCCAGGCATTCTTTAAAGTATTCAATTGTATTTATTACTGCTTGGTAGTAACTTGATTAAAGTGTAGCTATCATTCTAAGTCTTTTGGATTAAGCACTTGGGCTTCAGACCAGTAGTTTTACATTAGGAAGGTTTGTGGCCTGCACTGTGGTGGCAGGACAGGTAGCTTACATCCTTCTAAGTTGGGAACTCCTGATTGAGGGCTCAGTGTCTGTTATTCTAAAAGTGTATTAGTTCTGGTTTAAGCACTTGGGCTTCAGGCCAGTTATTTTACTTTAAGAAGGTTTGTGGTCTGCACTCTTGTGGGAGGAGAGGCTGGACTCTGCCCTTCTGAGCTGGGAATTTCTGGTTAAAGGCTTATAGTGCCTGCATATCTGAACTGTTTCCTACTGAAATTGGTACACCTTGTTTGCTGTAGCATAGACTAGATCTAGGCCTGCTGAATCTTGCTTTGTTTGTATGTTTGTTGTTTGTTTGCTTGTTATTTTCCTGAAATGCTAATTCCACCTAAAACGTGGCTTTTCAGCGCTTCTGTGGATCCCTAGTGATATCTGCATTGCTTACTGTACTTATTTCCTTGTTTAACTTGAAAGAAAGTTACTCTTTATTGTTTTTGCATTTAAGTTACCTATAACACATTGCATTTAAGTTACCTGGCACTTGCTCACTAAAGCAATTATATTAGTCAGCGCTAAAAAATTAAAAGCACTACTCCCTCACAAACTCCTCTTGAGTAACTTGTTCCCCATTGGCCCTTTTTTTCAATTATAAAGGAATTGCCTATACTATTCTAGCATGTCCAAAAGTCAGTTGTCAATTTCCTCTCCGGTCCAGCTGGTGAATCTGGGAATCTTGAGGCAATGTTACAACTGCCTCATGTACACAGACAACCCTCTCCTCCTCCCAACAAATTCCAACACATGTGAGAGATGCAACCATATAGCCAAACTGGAGGCTAAGCTCTCTCAACTCAGTACTGGCGTAACCAGTTAGGAGGAGAAGGAAACCACACTCACTACAACTCCAGTCTCACACAGACCTACCACAACAGCTAACCAAACAAACACACAAAAGCATACTCGGAGGCTCTAAATAAAAATCTGCCTAAGCAGCAGAGACCTCCAAAGCAGACACCCAAGCAACCGCTACCCCAAAACAAAACACGTGCAACACATAGCTCACAAAGTCAGTGTGCTGAACAGTCACAGCCCTTAAGGCTAAACAACACACCTGATACACTTGTAATAGGTGACTCTATCGTCAGGCACACTGACGTCCCGCTCACCATGCTGAACAAGGAGAAGGTCATGGTGAGCTGCCTGTCGGGCGCTAGGATCTGCCACATAACACAAGCACTCAGGTCACTCCAAAGCAAGTACAAATATGACTCAGTCATTGTCCATGCTGGTGTGAATGACCTGAGACGTACCTCCCTGGACTACATTAAAAGAGACATAGAGGAGCTCTCTGAGCATGCAGCCCAGGCCGGTATGACCCTGACCTTGAGTAGCATCTGCCACAATATGAAGACAAGATGATCAGTTTCAACAATTGGCTTAAGTATTGGTGTCATTCAAAGGGGATCCAATGCCTGTCAGCCTGGGATGACATGCTCGACAAGCCACAATGCTTCACTAGGGACGGCTTGCACCTGTCACCCCTGGGCTTTCGGATATTGGCAAAGGCTCTTGCTACCCCCATAGTGCCTTTTTTACGCAAGGCTCAATAGACAAACCCACCCCCATAGGTATCACAAGGGATAAGAAACTAAGAGTAATGCTACTCAACGCCAGAAGTTTAAACCTCAAGATGCATGCACTCAAAACTCTCCTTAGCATGGAGAACATCGATATCTGTGCAGTAACAGAAACCTGGTTCAAGGCTCCCGAGAGCACCCCAGCACTACCAGGTTATACCTCATACCATGCTTTTCGGCCTCAAAACTTGGACCGAACCACAAAAGGAGGGGGAGTATCAATATTCGTCAAAGATACCCACACCTCCAGGTTGGTGGCACAGCACGAAGCATCAGAGACTATCCATGTGCAACTAACAGTGGGTAAAACTGCCTTCCAGTTTATAGCCTGCTACAGACCACCCTCCCAAACCCAGGAACCCCACTAGGCCTTCCTGAGAATACTGGAAAATATGAAGGTCTCTCCAAACACCATTATATTGGGCGACTTCAACTACCCAAACATAGACTGGGAGCATTACTCTAGCTCCAACACCCTAGCCCAAAGGTTCCTAGAATTTATAAACTCAAATGCTATGGAACAACTTGTTACCACTCCCACAAGAGGGGAAAACATACTGGACCTGATCATCACCAACATGGGGACTCTATGCTCCAGACCAGAAGTGTATCCCTCACTGGTAAGATCAGACCATAAACTAATCTCACTGGATATTCACATCCCGACCCCACCCCCTGCCCAGAAAACCACAGTGAAAAACTTCTCTAAAGCAAATTTCACACTCCTCAAAACCAAGGTGGAATCCTTCAAAGCCCCCGGGCCTGTGGAAAATATGGCCCAGACCACAGAATCCTTTATAAATGCATTCTATGAACACCTTCAGGAATGCATGGATCATGGAATCCCAAATAAAATCAAGCCCCAATCCTCCAAAGGCAGATGTCCTATCTGGTGGACCCCAACCATAAACAAACTATACAATAGAAGGAGGAAGCTACTACATGATAGAGCAAAATCCCTAAAAGGGAAGGCATCTCTAATCAGTATTAGCAAAAAACTATGGGCACTCATAAAATCGTCTAAGGCCAGCTTCGACAGAAAAATTGCACAGGACACTAAGGATAATCACAAGGCTTTCTTTAGTTATGTTAGGAACTTGGGTGGGAATTCCCAGATATGCTCAGAATTAGTCCAAAATGACAAAAAATACACCAAACCCACAGACATTGCCAACATCCTAGCTGACAGGTTCAGCAACCCCCACCAAAGGGCAAATATCTATCCCAGCAGAGTGTTGCCCCCCTGACATCTCAGATGCTCAGGTAAGAGCCACCCTCTCCAAAGCAAAAAACACAGCATCAATGGGACCAGACGGTGTCCCGGGCTGCGTCCTACATGAACTCCAAGAAGAGCTAAACCCAAACCTAAAACTACTGTTCAATCTCAGCCTTACTACAGGATATGTACCCAAAGAGTGGTGTACAGCAACAGTGGTCCCTCTCCACAAAGGTGGTGCCTCAATGGATCCTGGAAACTATCACCCCATAAGCCTGACTAGCTTGGTCTGCAAAGCTATGGAAAGGATCATCATGGACCTCATAAATAAAGATATTGGGGACCTACAGACACTGGATCCTGCCCAGTTCGGCTTTGTTAAGGGCAGATCCTGCCTCTTAAACCTGGTCGATTTCTTTGAAACAGTCACCAAGGCCATTGACGAGGGGAAGGTGGTCCACACAGCCTACCTGGACCTCGCAAAAGCCTTCGATACGATACCCCACTCGGGCATTATAGATAAGCTCAGCAGCTTAAATATAAAGCCCAATGTCACTAGATGGGTTGCAAACTGGCTCAAGGACAGAACCCACATGGTTAGAATTGCTGGAGCCATGTCAGACTCCAAACCAGTTACAAGTGGCATCCCACAAGGCTCAGTCCTGGGACCTCTCTTGTTCGGTATATATTTCTCGGAGGTACAGGCCAACATGGGAGGACTGTGGCTGACCAAGTTCGCAGATGACTGCAAACTGGGCACCATAATCGACTCTACAGCTGACACAAGCATCCTCCAAAAGGGCCTCATAGAAACAAACAACTGGTGCCAGAGCCATGGCCTCAAGCTAAACGCCAAAAGGTGTATAGTCATCCACTTTGGCAAAAACAAAATGCCCACAAATTACCACATAGGTGGTAATCCATTAAGTACAGAAGAAGTAATTAGGGACCTGGGGACCCAAGTTGATAGCAATCTCTCATTTGACAATCGCATGTCCAAAGTGGTTAGAAAAACATTTTGTAAAGCCCACCTTATCATGAAGGGATTCACATCTAGATCAGGGGAGGTCATCGTGCCTCTTTACTCATCCCTCATCAGGCCCATAATTGAGTACAATGCCCCTTTTGGGATGTACCTTACCAGACACCTGCAGCAACTGGAAAGACCCCAAAAGTACCTCACCAAGAGGATCAAAGGGCTCAAACAGATGCCATATGCTGCCCAGTTAAAGAAACTCCAGCTCTACTCAGTGGCATACCACCTGCTCAGAGGCAATCTGTGCCTGACGTATAAAGCCATGTCCAACCCGGAATTAATGGACATGCTGCACCTCAGAAGATCCAAATCCCATCGAGCTACGTGCTTGAGAGACTTGAACCTCAGCACTGAAATAAATAGGACATGCTGGAGGGACAGATTCATAACCCAGAGGCTCCCTTCACTCTGGAATAAAATCCCAGTCCAGGTTAGGCAGATTCCCTCATTGACTCTCTTCAAGAGGAATGTTGATGAGTGGATAGGAGATCGTAGGTTTACCCCGGATATCACTTCTGTGTCACTGTTAGACAGAGGCACATTATACTAACCTCGAAAAAGGGCATAGCAAATTAATTTAAAATGGGTGGCGAAAGCCAAACACACTCTGGCTAGGCTTATAAATGCCCTAGGGCAGATAGCCTAGTATGAACCTATAAACCTATGAACCTATGAACACAGAAATCTTGCCAATCCTGCTAGCCCTTGCTTACTTTACCAATCAGTCTGTGCCAGACAAGGTCCAGGCAGCCCTGCTACTCTCACTAGCAGAGAAGATAGGCCCCTACCAACACAAGATAGCTGCCAGAAACACAGAAGGCAAACACAAGATGGCTGCCAAAAACACAGAAGGCAAAAACAAACAGCTCTGGATGCAGCAAACCTGTATCCAGATTATGCTATTCAATTTAAGCATTAAGAACACAGTAAAACTCACAAAAAAGCACATATTAACTACTTGCAGACAAAAACAGAACTCATGGTATGAAAAAATATAGTTAAACAGTAATGAAATGCAGTAAAATTCAGTTAAACAGTAATGAATCGCAGTAAATAGCAATGAAATACATTTAAATAGTAATGAAATCCAGTTAATCTGTAAATTGCTTTAAAACAGTGCAAATGTGACAAATTAGCTCACAATCACAACAGTAATAAACAATTCAAATTAAGCAGCAATTTAGTAGAATATTGTCATCAGTTTAATCAGGCTACCGACAAGCAATAACAAATGCAACAGACTAAATTCATAGTAGATGAGAGCAACTCAAAAGCCATCAAGCTTTAAGGCCACAACAACAGTTGGGCAGGTGGGTGGGGTTACAAGATCAGAACAGAGTTAAGGATTCAATTCAATAAGCCTAAAATACAGTTGTACAGTTTAAACAGATATGCAGCAAATATTGTTTTAATCAGAAGTGCATAAAACAGTTGAAAATAAGCACTTATCTTTTGTAGTCTCACAGCAGGTTTTTGGAAAATAGCAGAGCAAGGGCAGAAGGCCTAACTCACTACAGCTTTGAGTGAATAATTACAGGCAGTACATCCTGGTACACAGAAATCTTTGTAGGTGGGTATTACATACAAAGTCATTCCTGAGGAAAGTTGGTCAGATCATTCTGATTTTGACAGAAATAGGGCTTCTTCTGCAGATTTCCAAGTCCATTATAAGGAAAACTTTAACTCTTATCCTCTGTGGAAGAATTTTTCTTTTAATCAGACCATTGTCAGGATAAATGAAGTATTTTATGGGAATAAATAAAAGTTCCCCTGAACTGAGGAGATATTCATAGGTTCATAGGTTTATAGGTTGATACTAGGCTATCTGCCCTAGGGCATTTATAAGCCTAGCCAGAGTATGTTTGGCTTTCGCCACCCTTTTAGATTAGTTGACTGTGCCTCTGTATAGTAGGTCACAGAGGGTAGCCCTTTTAAGGTTTGTTTACTGTACCTCTGTCAAGCAGCGACACAGAAGAGATCCCAGGGGTAAACTTACGATCTCCCATCCATTCGTCAAGATTTCTCTTGAAGAGGGTCAGTGAGGTGCTCTGCCTGACATGGATTGGGATTTTGTTCCAGAGTAAGGGGAGCCTCTGGGATATGAATCTGTCCCTCCAGCATGTCCTATTTATTTCTGTGCTGAGGTTCAGGTCCCTGGAGCGTGTAGCTCTAAGGGGTTTAGATTTCCTGAGGTGAAGCATGTCCATTAATTCTGGGTTGGACATGGCTTTATACGTCAGACACAGATCGCCTCTGAGCAGGTGGTACACAACTGAGTAGAGCTGGAGTTTCTTTAGCCAAACTGCATAGGGCATCTGTTTGAGCCCCTTGATCCTCTTGGTGAGATACTTTTGGGGTCTTTCCAGTTGCTGAAGGTGTCAGGTAAGGTACATCCCAAATGGGGCATTGTACTCAATTATGGGCCTGATAAGTGATGAGAAGAGGGGCACAATGACCTCTCTTGATCTAGACGTGAACCCTTTCAGGATAAGGTGGGCTATATAGAAGGTCTTTCTAACCACTTTGACAACGTGATTGTCAAAGGAGAGATTGCTATCTACTTGGGTCCCCAAGTCCCTAATTACTTCTTCCGTACTTAATGGATTACCACCTATGTGTTAATTTGTGGGCATTTTGTTTTATCCAAAGGGGATGACTATGTACTTTTTGGCATTTAGCTTTAGGCCATGGCTCTGGCACCAGTTATCCGTCTCTCTGAGACCCTTTTGGAGGATGCTTGTGTCAGTCAGAGAGTCGATTATAGCACCCAGTTTGCAGTCATCTGCAAACTTGGTCAGCCATAGTCCACCCGTGTTAGCCTGTACCTCGGAGAAATATATACCGAACAAGAGAGGTCCCAGGACTGAGCCTTGTGGGACACCACTTGTAACTGGTTTAGAGTCTGACATGGCACCTGCTATTCTGACCATGTGGGTTCTATCCCTGAGCCAGTTTGCAACCCATCTTGTGACACAGGGGTTGATATTTAAGCTGGTGAGCTTATTTATGATGCCCGAGTGGGGTATTGTGCCAAAGGCTTTTGCGAGGTCCAGGTAGGCTGTGTGGACTACCTTCCCTTCATCTATGGCTTTGGTAACTGTTTCAAAGAAGTTGGCCAGGTTCAAGAGGCAAGATCTGCCCTTAACGAAGCCGAATTGGGTAGGATCCAGTGTCTGGAGGTTCCCAATGTCTTTGTTTATGATTTCCATGATGATACGTTACATAGCTTTGCAGACCAGGCTAGTCAGGCTTATAGGGTGATAGTTTCCAGGGTTTGTTGTGGCACCACCTTTGTGGAGTGGGACCACTGTTGCTGTACACCATTCCTTGGGAACATATCTTGTAATAAGGCTGAGATTGAACAGTAACTTTATATGAGGGTTTAGTTCATCTTGGAGCTCATGTAAGATGCAACCCGGGACACCATCTGGTCCCATTGATGCTGTGTTTTTAGCTTTGGAAAGGGCAGCTCTCACCTGTGCATCTGTGATCTCAGGAAGGCTACACTCTGTTGGGATAGACATTTGCTCTTTTGGGGGGGAAGGGGGTAGAAGTTTGCACTGAACCTTTCTGCCAGGATGCTGGCAATGTCTGTGGGTTCAGTGAATTTTTTGTCATTTTGCACTAACTCAGAGCATATCTGGGAGTTGTCTCCCAGGTTTCTGACATAACTAAAGAAGGCCTTATGATTATCTTTAGTGTCTTGTGCAATTTTTCTTTCAAAGCTGGCCTTAGAAGATTTTATGAGGCATCATAGTTTCTTGCTAGTACTGATCAGTGACGCCTTCCCTTTTTGGGATTTAGCTCTTTCATGTAGTAGCTTTCTCCTTCTGTTGTATAGCTTATTTATGGCCGGGGTCCACCAGCCAGGTCTCCTGCCTTTGGAGGAGTGAGTCTTGGTTTTATTTGGGATAGCATGCTCCATGCATTCCTGTAGGTGTCCATAGAATGCTTTTGTAAAGGATTCTGCATTTTGGGCCATATTGTCCACTGGCCCGGGGGCTTTGAAGGATTCCACCTCAGTTTTGAGAAGTGTGAAGGTTGCTTTTGAGAAGTTCTTCACTGTGGTTTCCTTGGCTAGGGGTGGGGACGGAATATGGATGTCCAGTGAGATTTGTTTATGGTCTGATCTTACCAATGAGGGGTATACCTCTGGTGTGGAACATAGAGACCCCATGTTGGTGATAACCAGATTCAGTATGTTTTCCCCTCTTGTGGGAGTGGTGAACAGTTGTTCCATAGCATTTGAGTTTATAAATTCTAGGAACCATTGGGCGAGGGTGTTTGGGCTTGAGTAGTTTTCCCAATCGATGTTTGGGTAGTTGAAGTCACCCAATATAATAGTGTTTGGAGAGACCTTATAGATATTATAATATTTTACAAATGGATATACCTTATTCTTCTCCCATCCCTCCTATACTGATAGCTTTGGAGAATGTGCGGAATGCTGCCTGAACTCATCCTGACACCCAGCTGTCAGTCCCTAAAAATGTAGATAAACTGTATAAGTTACCTCTGGCTTAAAAAATTATTTTGTGTCACCTTAGGTCAGACCCATTTGCCATTTCAACTGTGTCTCATGATGTCAATAAGCTGATATGCAGTACCAACCCTTCACCTAGTGACAAGGAGAGTAAAATGTTGGATTATATAGGTATGAGACTGTTTTCTTCTTTCACTTTAGACTTCAGAATTCTGAATTACCAGACATATATGTGTAAATGTATGCTATGTCCTATGAACAGCTTGAAGGAATCGACTTCCACTCTTCCTACAGAAGAAAGCTTTATTTTATAACCAGTTTTTATCCTTTCTCAGGTACCCAACATGCTTCGAAGAGTGTGTATAATTATGACGATCCTGTGTCTAGGGCCACTTTTACTGTTACAGTGTTGAGAAGTTATGCTCAGGTATGTAACCAAAAGTTTGCTGATGAGGTAAAGTCTGAAATCTTGGATTTGGCTTTAGATAAAGAGGCATTGTTTGGCTCTTCTACTATCCTGGTTCTCAAACAATATGATGAAAGAGGGAAATTAATTCAGATATTTCATGTACACCAATACAAATCTTATAGGACTTCTTCTTACACAAAAATGCCAAATAAACAAAAAAAAAGTATTTTTCTGGCAAACAAAATGGGAAACAAGAGATGGCTAGAGAGTAATAGCAATAAAAAAAAGTGGTCTCTTCAAAAAAAGGGAAAGACCAATGGTACAGAATGACTATGCCAGCATTTCTTACCCTCTTCACTCACCCCTGGCCAATATCTTCAAATCTATCCCAAAAACTGGCCATCAGCACTGCCCTTTGACAATAGATTGATTCATACTCGTGATTTTTAGAAATGGTGGATGAGTGCTACAGATGGCAAAAATCTCCTTTCAGGGGAATAAATTCCCCACCATCTAAACTAAACAAAAATTTTCTTCCGGTACTCCAGTCTTTACACACCCAGGGAATCTTTTTCCTCAGGTCCTTCAGTCTTTACACACTGAGGGAATCATGTAACCAGTGCCTTTAAGTCAAACAGACTAAGGCTTCCATTCCAGAATGTTTCTAGTACCAAAAAAAAGGTGTCATGAAGACTAGTACTTGATCTTTTATTTCTAATTTTGTGCATGAAAAGTTCCAAAGTTCAGAAGGTTGACCCTACATAATCTGTTACCTCTCATTCCAAATAAGTTCCTTGGTAACTCTAGACATAAAAGATGCTTATTACCATATTCCCATAGTCATGGGCTTCAAGAAATGTCTAAGGCTAGCAAAACAAGTAACACTTGTGGAGGAAATAAGGCTCTTGGAAACTTATTCACCAACGTTTAATCCAAAAAATCAGAAGCACAGCAACACCAGGAACAACCACAGATCAAGAGCACATTAACGCTGAATGTCCACACTGCGTTTTCGTTTACACTACTTCCTCAGATATGTCTGAATAACTCAATGCATTCCTTACAGCTTTAAATACTCTAACTAACAACAATAATTGAATAGTAAATTAAATAATCAATTCATACTTAATTAATTAAATGCACTCCATAGAAAATTGTACTAAAACCTAAGTTAGTTCATACCACACAATTTCAACATTTGAAAAATGATAAAAACATACAATGCATTACACATTGCTTATAAAAAAATATTTATAAATAATTCTTCTAAAAATCTTTATTATAAATAACATATTTAATTCATTCATTAAGTTAAAAACGCACCTAAATCCATTGTGTATGTATTACTTAGACAAAGCGCCATCTGCTGGTAAAAAGGAGGAAATTCTCTTTCACTCCAAAACACTTTTTTTAAAAATTCTTCTATATTGTATGGAGCTGAGATTTGAAAATTAATTTAAAGGCTGAAAAATAGTTAACTAAAATACAAAACAAAGATACTATCATAAATAATGAGACATCATTGACTATTCATCAAAGCTTAGCTGCTCTCATTTTCAATACAGGGGCAATAGATATGATGTCATTCAATCCAGGTGGTTTATTGGCCTCTAAATACAATTGCCATAAGAGTTCCTTATACTCAATAGAGGTTTCCCATGGTCCACCTCTTATGTCTTTATTTGCAACTTCTAATACAAAAAAAGTGAAAGAGGCTTGCTCGCAGTTCACTTTATGTCTATAAAAGGGACATTATTAATACACATAGTCTCGATGATGTCATAATAATGCTCATATATTCTATTCCTTAATTTTCTCTCTGATTTCCCTATATAAAACGCATCACATATTTTACAAGAAGCTAAGTAAAT
Organism: Protopterus annectens; assembly: GCF_019279795.1. Classification (NCBI taxonomy): domain Eukaryota; kingdom Metazoa; phylum Chordata; order Ceratodontiformes; family Protopteridae; genus Protopterus; species Protopterus annectens. The sequence goes on from NC_056745.1 coordinate 1,078,742,257, forward strand.
AATCCCACTTGTCTGGCAATTTGCATATTGCTTACTTTGAATCAAAATGTCCCTGCTTTTAATATATAAGGAATCTTTTGGGAAGTACAAAGACACATTGATTACATCTTCCGCATTTGTGTGTCCCTACTCTCCACTCTTTAGAGTTAATCTTCTGGTCTTTCTTTTCAAAATAGTTTTTAAGGCTCTTGCCTTTTCTAAAGGTACACTTCAGCGGTGAAGAGAATAGAAGCTCCAAATCAGATATTTCCCCAAATTTTATCCATTCACTTTCTATCATTTTTCTGATTTTTAAAGCTTCACCACTAAAGTCTAATACCAAATTGCTTTTACCATCATATTTCTCCTTTCTCACATCCTGCTCATTCCAATTCATTACACCTAGAATAGGCTTAAATTTACTATACCTTCCCACTCTTACCTTATCTTCTACTTCATCGATTAATTTTTCGGGGTAGCCTCTTGCCAAAAACATTCCCCTTAAATTCTCACATTCTTCCCAAAAGTCGATGTCCCTTGACGTCATTCGGCTACCCGTTACAAATTGTCCTTTAATAATGCCCTTCTTTTGGTGATGAGGGTGTGCGCTCTTATAGGCAAGAAATGAATTCGAATAACTCTCTTTTCTATATACTTTGGAGAAAAAATTATCATCTCCTTTACCTGTAAAAGTATCCAAGTATTTTAAATTCTCTTTGTCTTTCACATAGGTAAATTTCAGGAAATTAGTTTAATGAGATATATGCTCAAGAAAAACTGAAAAGTCATCATCAGTCCCTATCCACAGGAAACTCATATCTTCCAGGAAGCGTTTATATAGCTTCCAACACTTTGTAAATGGGGAATTCAAAATAAATTTCTTCTCCCATGCTGAAAGGATGATATTCATGTAAATAGGGGTGCATCTTGCCCCCATTGCTACTCCCTTTGGTTACTTAAAGAATTCCCCTTCATAGTGCAAATAACTATTACATAAAACTAACTCCATCAAGGTCAAAATCAAGTAAAAATCATTATTACTAAATTTCCCATAACTAATCAAAGCCTCCTCAAACCACTGCATTCCTTCCTCGTGTGGTATAGAGGAAAAGAGGTCCACAATATCAATGGTTATGAAAGTAATATTTCTATCAAAAATTTCTTTCTTAAGATTCTTCAGTAAGTCCCAAGAGTCTTTAACAATACCTGGCCCTTCCTTTAATACATCTTTAAGTTTTTCATCAAGCCATTTTGCTAGTGGTGCAGTGACCGAGCCTTCTGATGCCACAATTGGTCTCATTGGTGGATTATCAACATTTTTATGAACCTTTGGCACCCCAAAGATTGTAGGGACTCTGGGCTTATCCACCTTTAAGTATTTAAAAATATTTAAATCAATTGACCCTTCCAGAACTAAATCATTCAAGGCCAACAAAACCTTTTTATTTCCTATATTGATTTCATTTATTGATACTCTTTCATATCTTTCATCATTTTCCAAGACCTCCAACATTTTAGATTCATAAAACACCTGGTCCATTAGGACAGTCCCTCCTCCCTTATCTGGTTTTATGACCCTAATATCTGAATCATTTGTTAGGGTATATAATAAATCAACTTCATCCTTAGATAAGTTAGGGACTGTCCAGTTCTTGGAAAGTTCCTTCCTAATTTTCTTTTCCATCATTGCCTCAAAATTTTTCAATTGGGGGTTCAATGGGGGATTAAATGTACTTTTTCGTTTGAGGGCTTCATTACTGGGCCCACCTACTTTTTGTCCTTGAAAAATAAGATCTAAATTTTTCTTCCTTAAAAACAGTTTCAGGTCTATAATGACCTTCCTAAGGTCTGCTTTCCTGTTTGGAACAAATTTCAACCCCTTAGTAAACAAACTAAAAAAAGTTTCTGTGATTTCTAAACCACTATAGTTATATATACTATAGCCATTGTATTTCCATACATAACCATCTTTGCTAATAGTTTCAAAATCACAGGAGGTTACCATTCTTGTTGATTCCTGTTCCTGTTCCTGTAATATGGCACCCCCCCCCATATTGGTAGTTTTTTTGGGCATTATTTTGAAATTTTTTTTGGTAATTATTCCTTATCCTTTCTGATCTTCTTAAGGGAGGGTCTTCCATGTAGTAATCCTCGTTACCTCCATTCTCAGATGTTCCCATACTTATAAGTCTACCATCCTCATCCTGGGGGCTTCTTTCATAACTCTGAAAATTAGTATTTCTAGGGTTTGGGTGTGCTTGTACTCCTTAGTGTCCCTATCTAGTTTCCTACATTTCCTTTCAAATATATTATGAATACTTCTCTCAATATTTTGCAAATTATCATAATATTTCCTTTTATTCTCTTCAATAGTGAACAGCAGATCATTTGTAATTAAAACATTTACTTCATCTATCTTCCTATTTAAGCCTTCCATTTCCCTATCATTTTCCTTAATAATGGCCTTTAGGATATTAAATCCACAATTGTCGAAAATATCCAACAATTCGAGATGAAACTCACTTCCCATTTTCACCTTATTGGGGTATTTGCACACCCTTAGCCCCTTTGGGACTATTTTCAAATTCAAACATTCATTTAAATAAACATTCTCTAGCTCCAAATTCTTAAATTTAAATAATAACTCGTCAAGTAATTTAATATTATGTCCATACGTTAAATTAACTTCATTTGGTTTCAGTTTAGGTGCTTTATTACCATTAAAACTATACTTGTAATTTAATAGAGTTAAAAAGTCCGCTTGTTGCTTATTACTATTAGGCAGTCTTTCATTGGTAAAATTACCTCCAGAACAATCAGAATGCACTGCTTCTTTATAGCTTTTTGAACCAGTCTTAGTATTCCTTGATCTCGCACCCTGGCGTTCATCCTCCCTTCCGCTCGACTGCGGAATCGACTCATGGTCATCATCTGGGCGAAAAATAGAAGGTAAATCCAACTCGCTGTCATTTTGACCACACACATTCCGTTGATTAAGGGCACAAGCTCCTAGAGCCTCTCGCAACCGACCATGCGTATCCATGTCTCTCTCCCCTCTAAGAAACACTTCCTGGTTCCCTGGTAGACCCGACCTATTCGTTGAAACTACTGGGCTTCTTCCGGATAGCAGCTAGATGAGCTGCGTTAATTGGTCAGTTAATCTGTCCATTTTTTCCACACTACTCACTTGTTCCGACCCTTCATTCTGGGGCGCCGAGCCCTCCTCCAACTCCATAACGAAACCAAAAAAAGCAACTAAATGGAGGCAAGTGACGAAACCAAAACCTTAGCAAAACAAGTAACACTTGTGGAGGAAATAAGGCTCTTGGAAACTTATTCACCAATGTTTAATCCAAAAAATCAGAAGCACAGCAACACCAGGAACAACCACAGATCAAGAGCACATTAACGCTGAATGTCCACACTGCATTTTCGTTTACACTACTTCCTCAGATATGTCTGAATAAACTCAATGCATTCTTTACAGCTTTAAATACTCTAACTAAAAACAATAATTGAATAATAAATTAAATAATCAATTCATACTTAATTAATTAAATGCACTCCATAGAAAATTGTACTAAAACCTAAATCAGTTCATACCACACAATTTCAACATTTGAAACATGATAAAAACATACAATGCATTACACATTGCTTATAAAAAAATATTTATAAATAATTCTTCTAAAAATCTTTATTATAAATAACATATTTAATTCATTCATTAAGTTAAAAATGCACCTAAATCCATTGTGTATGTATTACTTAGACAAAGCGCCATCTGCTGGTAAAAAGGAGGAAATTCTCTTTCACTCCAAAACACTTTTTTTAAAAATTCTTCTATATTGTATGGAGCTGAGATTTGAAAATTCATTTAAAGGCTGAAAAATAGTTAACTAAAATACAAAACAAAGATACTATCATAAATAATGAGACATCATTGACTATTCATCAAAGCTTAGCTGCTCTCATTTTCAATACCGGGGCAATAGATATGGTGTCATTCAATCCAGGTGGTTTATTGGCCTCTAAATACAATTGCCATAAGAGTTCCTTATACTCAATAGAGGTTTCCCATGGTCCACCTCTTATGTCTTTATTTACAACTTCTAATACAAAAAAAGTGAAAGAGGCTTGCTCGCAGTTCACTTTATGTCTATAGAGGGCATTATTAATACACATAGTCTTGATGTCATAGTAATGCTCATATGTTCTATTCCTTAATTTTCTCTCTGATTTCCCTATATAAAACGCATCACATATTTTACAAGAAGCTAAGTAAATAATCCCACTTGTCTGGCAATTTGCATATTGCTTACTTTGAATCAAAATGTCCCTGCTTTTAATATATAAGGAATCTTTTGGGAAGTACAAAGCCACATTGATTACATCTTCCGCATTTGTGTGTCCCTACTCTCCACTCTTTAGAGTTAATCTTCTGGTCTTTCTTTTCAAAATAGTTTTTAAGGCTCTTGCCTTTTCTAAAGGTACACTTCAGCGGTGAAGAGAATAGAAGCTCCAAATCAGATATTTCCCCAAATTTTATCCATTCACTTTCTATCATTTTTCTGATTTTTAAAGCTTCACCACTAAAGTCTAATACCAAATTGCTTTTACCATCATATTTCTCCTTTCTCACATCCTGCTCATTCCAATTCATTACACCTAGAATAGGCTTAAATTTACTATACCTTCCCACTCTTACCTCATCTTATGACAGGATGTGAGAAAGGAGAAATATGATGGTAAAAGCAATTTGGTATTAGACTTTAGTGGTGAAGCTTTAAAAATCAGAAAAATGATAGAAAGTGAATGGATAAAATTTGGGGAAATATCTGATTTGGAGCTTCTATTCTCTTCACCGCTGAAGTGTACCTTTAGAAAAGGCAAGAGCCTTAAAAACTATTTTGAAAAGAAAGACCAGAAGATTAACTCTAAAGAGTGGAGAGTAGGGACACACAAATGCGGAAGATGTAATCAATGTGGCTTTGTACTTCCCAAAGATTCCTTATATATTAAAAGCAGGGACATTTTGATTCAAAGTAAGCAATATGCAAATTGCCAGACAAGTGGGATTATTTACTTAGCTTCTTGTAAAATATGTGATGCGTTTTATATAGGGAAATCAGAGAGAAAATTAAGGAATAGAATATATGAGCATTACTATGACATCAAGACTATGTGTATTAATAATGCCCTCTATAGACATAAAGTGAACTGCGAGCAAGCCTCTTTCACTTTTTTTGTATTAGAAGTTGTAAATAAAGACATAAGAGGTGGACCATGGGAAACCTCTATTGAGTATAAGGAACTCTTATGGCAATTGTATTTAGAGGCCAATAAACCACCTGGATTGAATGACACCATATCTATTGCCCCTGTATTGAAAATGAGAGCAGCTAAGCTTTGATGAATAGTCAATGATGTCTCATTATTTATGATAGTATCTTTGTTTTGTATTTTAGTTAACTATTTTTCAGCCTTTAAATGAATTTTCAAATCTCAGCTCCATACAATATAGAAGAATTTTTAAAAAAAGTGTTTTGGAGTGAAAGAAAATTTCCTCCTTTTAACCAGCAGATGATGCTTTGTCTAAGTAATACATACACAATGGATTTAGGTGTGTTTTTAACTTAATGAATGAATTAAATATGTTATTTATAATAAAGATTTTTAGAAGAATTATTTATAAATATTTTTTTATAAGCAATGTGTAATGGATTGTATGTTTTTATCATGTTTCAAATGTTGAAATTGTGTGGTATGAACTGATTTAGGTTTTAGTACAATTTTCTATGGAGTGCATTTAATTAATTAAGTATGAATTGATTATTTAATTTACTATTCAATTATTGTTGTTAGTTAGAGTATTTAAAGCTGTAAGGAATGCATTGAGTTTATTCAGACATATCTGAGGAAGTAGTGTAAATGAAAACGCAGTGTGGACATTCAGCGTTAATGTGCTCTTGATCTGTGGTTGTTCTTGGTGTTGCTGTGCTTCTGATTTTTTGGATTAAACATTGGTGAATAAGTTTCCAAGAGCCTTATTTCATCCACAAGTGTTACTTGTTTTGTTAAGGTTTTGGTTTCGTCACTTGCCTCCATTTAGTTGCAAATGTCTAAGGTTCTCTGTTTCTGGGGGTATTATCAGTTCTCTGTATTACCCCTTGCTTTATCTACAGCTGCAAGGGTATTCACAAAATGTCTAGCCCCAGTTATAGCTTACTGCAGACTAAATAGCATTCACATGTTTTCTTATTTAGATAATGTGCTTATTTTTGCAGAGTATTTATCCATATGTCAAGAGTCATTAACATGAGTAATGTCTCCTTTGAGCAATCTGGGCTTCCAGATAAAGTATTGCAAAATTCTTCTTAACTCTGTTTCAGTGGATTGTATTTCTATGATCTTTATAGAGTCTTAGGAAAGTGTTAGGCTAGCTGTCTTTGGTTTATTCTAAATTTAGCCAATTTCCCTCAAAGGTGAGAATCAAACTCTGTACGTCTGTGTTTATGAGGTAAGCAACTTAACCATTATGCCATCCTCAAAACAACTTTTTTATAGAATCTTCTCTTCAAAAGGTCTTTTTAACAAAAGACAAGGTAGACCTTTATCTTCAGTTTTTCCTGAACTCCTCCATTTAGTCTTAGGATTCTGCAAGAGAATTTCTCAGGATCCTAGGATTCATGGTTTCTACGATTTTCATGACACCTCTTGCCAGATTACATATGAGAAAGATACAATTGTTTTCTAAAAATCACATAAACTCAGCATTTTCATTCTCTGGACTATGAAACTCCAGTTTGGGACTTTATAAAAAAGGGAAGTGCACTGGTGGAGATAACAAATTCAGCTCAACCCAAGTCTCCCCTTCTCTGTTTAGACCCCAAACCAATCTATCAGCACAGATACATCAGATTTTGCTTGCGGAGCAGTTTCCAGAGGGGTAAAAATGCAAGGCCTGTGGAATCCTTCAAACAGACCAAAGCACATCAGCTTAAAAAGATGTTCACTGTGATCCATGCCTTGAAGTCTCTCCATCAACTTTGTTCCCAGGACTTCTTCAAATGATTAAAGACAGCACCACAGCCATGTGGTATATAAACAAGCAGGAAAGTACAAGACCATAATCCCTATGCAAGCTGGCAATGACAACTTAGGAGTTCATTTTTTAGCATGCTTTAACCCTACAAATATCTTATATTCTATCACAGCAAAACTTAGCAACAGACAAGCTGAGCAGGACCAATACAGGCCTACATGAATGGAAACTGAATAAGGGAATCCAGTTATGGGGAACACCCCAAGTAGATCTGTTCTGTTCCTCTCAAAACAGACAACTAAGCAAGTTTTGTACCAGGGCTCCCTACAAGTGAACCTGGAAGATAGATGTATTTTCTTTCCTTTATTTTCTTTCCCTTGAAAGGGAATGCTCTTTTATGTGTTCCCACCCTTTCCACTGATATCCAGGGTAATTCTGAAGATTCAAAAGGATGCCACAAAAATAATTCTGGTGTCCCCCTTTTGTAAAGGCAACATTGTTTTTCTTTTATTATAGTTATTTTATACTGGCCAAGGGCAATTACCAGAGGCTTCCTCACAGAACGGATCTATTCATACAATACAGGGAGATTCTGACTAAACACAGTATCAAGCAACTTCAACTGCCTGCCTGGATGATTCAATATGAAAACCTTTTAGGCACTTTTTTCATATGGAAGTGCAACAAGTACTAAAGGAGGCAAGAAAGTCTACTACTAAAATATCTTTCAACCAGAGGGGCAACAAAAGGGGTGCCTACACGAGGTTCTAGCTGTGTCTGCTGATGTTGATCGGCTCCCCCTGGTTTGTCCATTTCTTTAAATCAGGATGGTGACTTTAAAGTTTTCAATTATTCTAATGTACCTATTGACAGTAAAGACTGTGATATTTTTGCTAGAGGATTGACTTTTGTTCCTGATAAAAGTACCAATATTGAAAAAGCATTATTGGATTTGAAGTTGTATACTAGAAAATTGAATCTGAATGTTTTATTTAAGGATTGTAGGTCAATCAGGGATCCCATTAGGTTATCCAGTACCTTTAACCCCCCCCCCATTCATCCCTCACTAAAGCTTTTTGAAAACATCTGTGAAATAGATATGAGAAATGTTAAAATGGCAAAAAAAGCAAAAATGGAATTTGAAACAGGATGAAATGAATAAGTTAAGACAACTGTCTGATAACAAGGACCTCCAGATAATGAAACCGGACAAGGGGGGGTGGGATTGTCATGATGAACATAGTGGACTACAGCAATAAAATGGGGTGTTTGCTAGCAGGTAAAGTTTACAGGCAATCTTGGTTTAATGAACTACATGGTGCATATACGAAATTGAGAAGTGTTTTACAGGATTTATTCATTGAAGATAGTCTCTCTCTGGATGAATTTAACTTTTTAAGAATAGCATAGCCTAGGATCCCTGTCATTTTTGGGTTACCCAGGATACATAAAGACTTAGACCAACCACCTATGCAGCCCATAGTTGATGCAAGGGCCTCCATTACTCACCATATAGCCAAACTCTTGGACATCAGACTGAAGGACTTTGTGCAACATGAAACTTTACTATGTAAGGACTCATGGGACGTTTTGAAAAAGATGAATGTGTTAGAATTTGATGAAACAGTCTTTTTCATCACAATCGATGTCAGAGATTTATATACGGTAATACCGCATACCATAAGCATGGAATGGTTTTGTGAATTTTTGGTGGGTAAGGGTCTCCCCCAGCCACTGGTTAACACCTATGAGACTTTATTAGAACTAGTACTCATAAATAATTTCATTCTATTCAATAATGAACTGTTTTTACAAATTGAAGGTGTGGCAATGGGGTCAGCGTGTGGTGGTTTGTAAATACCCCATGGTTTAAGTTCTGTACATTGTATATACGGTTCTTGGATGATGTCTTTATTTGTTGGAATGGTCCGAGACAAGAGATTCCCCTATTTTTAGAATATATCAATGGCACAACCAGATTTTTAAAGTTCATACATGAGGTTAACAGTGAACAAATAGTGTATTTGGACGTCATACTGAAGAAAGAGTGTCAGTTGAAAGCTTTTGTAGCACAAATTCATAGAAAAGCAACCTATTCAAACAGCTTTCTGCATTTTGATAGTGCACACCCATTTAAACAAAAAAGAGGGGTAGTAAAGGGCCAATTTGTAAGGGCAGCCTGGATGGTTAGTTTGTTTGATATCTTCTTAGATGAGTGTGACCATCTGAAAGCTATGTTTTGCAAGAGGGGTTACCCATTATGGTCCCTAATGAAGTCATGATTGAGGTGGTCAACAAAAGAGAAAGAGGTTTCTTTAAACCCTTGTTAGGTCACCACAAGGTGATACCTGCCCAGGGCATGCCCCCTATTGATGGTTGTTTGGTTAATGGAGTAGGAGCTGACTTGACCCAATCCAGTGTTGAACAGAATTCAAATTTTAAATGTGCTTTTATTACTACTTTTCACAGTAACAGTAAGGATGTGTTGAATATTTTATTCAAAAATTGGGCTATATTGCTTAATGATAGAGATATCAGAGAATGTGTTGGAACTAAACCAAATATTGTTTTTAAGAGAGGGATTAACCTGAAATGCATTTTAGAGTCTAACAGAAACATTGTACATGCAGGGTCTATGAAAAAATGTGTTTCCTGTTCTCAGTGTAGTTTTGTGATGAAAGGCAATGAATTCTTGGCAAATGGTTTTAAAATACAGGTGAATAAGAAGGTGCACTGTCATACTGAAGGAGTTGTCTGTTTTGCAGTGTGTAACTCATGTGAATGTTTCTATGTCAGAAAGACTGAGAGAAAATTTAAAAACAGAATTTATGAGCATTTAAGGGATATCAGACTTGGGAAATCCACAAATGCTGTGAGTAAACACTGCACAGAAAAATCAGACCACTCTTTCAAATTTTTCATTGTGGACACTGTTGACTTGGATAAAAGAGGTGGCTCATGGGGGCTGCTTTTGGAAAAGAAAGAATTAATTTGGCAGGTCTGCCTAAATGCAGGGCAATGGCCAGGATTAAATGATTCACTCTCCATTGCTTGCCTGTTAAAACTAAAAGCAATGGAAAGGTAAAATGTATAAAAAATATTTATGTACATTTTTATATATACTTTCATTTTTATATAAACACCATTTTATAAATTTTATACATTATGTGTGTATTTGCATTTACATTTATTTTCAGCATTTTTGCACTTGTTAATGACATTTAAATGCTGATTTTAAAGAGTGTCTTTTTAAGAATACTTTTATGATTGCATTTCATGAATATTTATGAGTTCAGGGAGGTTCTTTTTAGTCAGTGTGATGGGATTGGTTTATTACTTAATTAATGCTTTTGCAGAATGTGCTTAAGAGTGTTTTTCTGCATTTGCTCTTATCTGATGAAGTTGAGAGTGTTCTTGACGAAAGTACTTATCTCTTTGTCATTTTGGTTTAATAAAAAGTGTTTTTACCACTCCCAAAGTGTTTTGTGGGCATTTACTACAAGGATTTACTTGAGATGCTGAAGTGTGTGGTTCCAGGAATGCTGACTTTATTTTTCTACTACTAAACAATGCTATGTTGGAAAGTGGAAGCAATTTTCTAGTTGGTGCCTAGCCAATAACCGGGGACCCATCATGGATTTTGTACCACTGGTACTCAAATATTTGAGTGAGCTACTTTCCACTGCCTTTCCTTATTCCTCTATAAAGGTTCATCTTCATCCATTTCAGCATATCTGCCCATGAATCTTCCTCTTTCTTCTTTGTTTGTTGTGAAACAGCTTCTGGAAGGAGTTTTACACCTGAGATCTCTTTGTAAACAGGTTACTCCGGATCTCAACTATGTGCTGTAGAAATTAACCAAATCACCTTTTGAACCTCCTCATAAAGCTGATTTAAAGTTCTTGATTTGGGAAACTGTTTTCATCATTGCTCTGACATCTACAAAAAAAGTATCTGAGTTGCAGGCTCTCTTGGTGGGTGAGCCCTATCTGATTTTCTATATCGATAGGGTCTCTTTAAGAACAAATCCATCATTCATGCCCAAAGTGGCTTAAGAGTTTACTTTGAATCAAGCCATAAATCTGCCAGTTTTCTACCCAGAACCTAAAAAACAGGGAGAGCAGATAATGCATACTCTGGTTGTGCATAGGTAGCCCAGGTGCTATCTTGACAGCACTAAGCAATTTAGAAAAGTTAATCAACTATTTATTTCTTACAATGGGACACTGTCCCATGTGTCTAATCAGGCAATTTCCAGGTGGTTGCCCTTAGCTATTTTTTTCAGTTATTCCCACTACAGCAAAGCCATTTCAGGTAGTATCAAGGCATATTATATTAGGTGCTTATATTCTTTGATGGGATACTAGAAATGGGTGGACTGTAGAAGCATTCTATAGCTAGCTACATGGTCATCTGTACATACTTTTACAAAGTATTACAAACTGGATTCCTTTTCTAGGTCCAGATCAGTTTGTTTGCTAAAACCATTATCCAGCAAATATCGGACCTATAACCCTTCCTCTTCCCAGGATTGACAGACTTTGATATTCAATCCCTAAGGCCTAAAGGCTACTGCAGGAGTGGGGATGACAAACATATACACTTGTGTAAATTGTATTTACCCATAGTAGTAGATGTTCAAATTCCTCACTGCTGTAGTAACAACACCCATCCTCCCCACTCTGGGAAATAATTGAGGTTGGGATATAAAATAGGGTTATCTTTGTTTCTGCTTCATCTGTTTTATTAGTATTATTATTATTATTATTATTGATTAGTTATTTCAAGACTGTTAGGATCTGCTTTCATTGTATGGGCAAGAAAGTCCTGAAGAAAGCTTCATTCTGGCTGCTGACCCCCCTACTTGGGATTACCCATTCAGAAGTCAGAGTGAAAAAGTGGGGAACCAAACCATTTGGAAACAAAGTTTTAAGTAATGAAAGTTAGAAATCATCAGTTCGGGATGTTGTGCCTTTAAATTTGTGAGTGGGGAGTGATCATGTGATTGAAATACATTTTAAATTGTGGAATGTTGCTATACTGTATTAATCTGATGAAGTCTGAGTAACTGTACAAGACTATAGCACTTACTTGTATTTGTTTTTAAAGTTGAAATAAAATGTATCCGTTTTTAATAGCAAAAAATGTGGTGGTTTTAGCGGTTTTGAAATTTGGCCACATCTCTGTGCGTTTGATTAGCAGTTTGTGACTGTGTTCATTATTTACTATATCAACTTGTTATTTTTTTTCTGTTGGTTGATGTGTACCTATCTATGAATTAACTGTACTGGCAACATTTTTCTGATGGACATGTATCACACTGTACAGGCATGCCTCCAACTAACTGCTTATGATATTACCGAATGTCCCTGATTTTGCTCATATTGTTTTTTTTTTCCTGTCCCTCCTAAATTTTTTTGTACAGATGCTAATATCAAACATAAGAGTTTTATACTGTAGGTATTACTGTTTGGAAAATGCATGCTGGTTAAGTCAGTATATTAATGCAACAACACTCTGAATTTCTGAGTGACCAGAAGAGTATATTTCGCCAGCCAATTTCTAGCAAACTGTTACAAGTCTTGTTTATTATGGATGGAGAATGAATGGCTATCCTTAATAAATTATTGCTTAGGCAAAGTGATTGATGTACTGCAACACCTCACTGAATTGGAAATCCCAGACGGAATCTATGGGGAAACAAAACTTAAAAGGTAAAATGGAAACTTAAAATTACAGCTGGCTGCAGTGAACAAAAAGGTGGAATTCTGCCAGTGAGGACTGTATAAGGACCATTCCTAAAAAGAAGAGCACCTTTATGAAACAAGAAATTCTGCATTGTCTGAAACTGTTCTGGAAGAGTCTAGGTGATATTGTCAACTGGGAAAGGGATAGGCCTGCTTTATGTATGTTTTAAACCATTACTATAAGGCTGGAGGTTTTGCTTTTTTGAATAAAAATGGTAAAAAGAAAAATATCCAACTGGTACAAACACAAACATATCTGATAGTGCCTGCACACATTGTTATCCAACTGTGCCATCTAAAACTAGTAATGCTTTCAAAGCATGTTGTGCACAGAGAATATGACAGCAAGAAGTTGCACAAGAAGAAGGTCCATTGTCATTATACATGTACAGACTTCAAGGCATATGTCAGGTTGTCTCCGGTGTGTGAGTCGGTGGAGGGTTCCTCACTCTTCAAATTGTCAAATGCATGGGCACAGGAAATAATGGTAAAAAGTATAGCATTCTGTAAATACTAGTACATTAAAACAGCAGTCTTAGTACTTGAATGGGTCCTAGGATGAGGATGGCATAGACAGCCCTACTGCATTTGAGCTGCATGCTTTTCGCTCTGAAAAGGGTAGGAAGTACAGACTTTAAATATTGATCCTGTAAACTCAGATAGTTGCTAGAATAACAGATGTTGCATTATTATGTATTTTCTGAGGGATATGATATCTAAAATTCAAATGCCTACCATTATTTATTATTATTTTGTGACTTCAATCTTCATGTCCTTATCCAGCAATTCCATTGGAGAGTGGAGGGTTACATGAGTATGTATACAAATGTTATGTTAATCCACATCCCTAGTTTTGGTCAGTTATACCTACTTTTCATGGGCCTTTGTCCAGATTTTTGATGTTTCCCGGTTGAGAGGTATGTTTGGAAACTGGCTGGTTGTTGTTTCCTAGGCAGAAAGCAACCTAGCCTAGAGGACACTGTAGCAGTGAGAATTCAGATGGATTTATATCATATCATCGAGTTTTCAGAAACTCACAATTCATGTGGTCGAGACCATATGATCGAGTTTCCAAAAACTCGAAATTAAAACAAAAAAACAGATCTACATTTTTATAGGGAGATAAACCCCCCTCCACACCCCATATGGGGAACTGTGCCCCCTAGTCCCCCCTGTAAATTATATAAACCAACTCTGAAATTTTATTGCAGTGGGGAAAAGATTAAATTCACAGATCCGCCTGTACCGCAAGCTACATAAAAATGCTTCAATGGAGAATTTACTGTTTTCCTCACTGTATTGCAATTTTGGAGTTGGTATATATAATTTGCATGTGTGTGGGGGGCTGTGGGGATGCAGGGGGCTTGCTCCCCTTCAAAACATGGATTTTTGTTTTAATTTCAAGTTTTTAAAAACTCAGTCATATGGTATCAAACATATGCATTTCAAGTTTCTGAAAAGTAAATTATATAAAGCCATTCAAATATTTACTGTTATGGGTAAGTGCAACTTATACAACTGTAATTTATTTGCTAATAAAATGAAAATGTTTCAATGAACATCCACTGAACAAATGTACACTTTTTAAAATTAGCTTTCATGTAACATTGAAAATCTATGTGAAAGCTGTACTTTATTTGCTAATAAAATAAAAATGTTTCAATGAACATCCACTGAACAAATATGCACTTTTTAAAATTAGCCTACATGTAACACTGAAAATCTGTTTTAAAATCTTTTCTTTTAATTTTTTAAACAATGATGTTTCATTACAAATAGATGAAGCACGACTCATGCATCTTAACTGCTCAGACTTTCACAGAATGTCCAGATTTTTGCCTCATATTTTTGCTCTGTCTCTCATAAAATTTGTGGTTTTCTAGCAAATCACAGAGGATTGAAGTCATTAATAATGACATACATTTGAATTTTAGACTTCATATCCTTCAAAAATGCATACTAACACAAATCATTTTATTCTAGCAATGTTCTAAGTTTATAAGAGCAATGTTTAATCCCCCCCCATTAACTCTGTCAAGATTTCTTACACTTAGAGGTTGAGAAGTATGGTATGATTAATTTTTTTTGTATTTGGAAGTAAGGCAAAAAAATACTTAAGCCTGTCTGCAAGTTAAAATATGTATGAGATATAAAACTGGGAAAAAGGCTAATGTGTTATTTAGATTTGTTTTAAATACCAAACGTCAATATAAAATTTAAATTACTGAAATCATAAAAGAAGGTGAGATAAAAATAATTATTTGGAAATTACATCATATTAATTTTGCCAAAGTAAGTATCAATGAATCTCATTTGGAGACATGTCATACAACCAGGAAGATGTAGATTTGTATTCCAAAACCACTTCTAACAAGCATACCAGGATGTATGTCATGCTATTAGATTTGTTTAATATACTTGCCTGCACTTTAACAGTGAAGAAATAAGGACCAGTGCATTTCCCCTGTTGAGTCCAAAAATAGAAAAGAAAATAATGCATTTCATAACTACATCAAATCATGTGTATCATAATTTAATTTATATTATTAAGCCTGTCTATTCTCATAATACTGGCTACCATATCGATAGTTTTCACATAAAAGTAATTGTGAAGAAAACATACTAAATACATAGAGCTCTCAGATAAGAGTTCTACAAATAACTCAGTAGTGTGAAGATACAGCTGAGCTGTCACATACCCATAACAAAACATCAGTTTGTTAATGAAAATATCTACACAAATGATGTTTTTCCCTGAAGAAGGTTTTATTTATTTATTTAGTTAGTTAGTTAGTTATTCATGTATGTATGTATGTATGCATGTACGTATGTATTGTGATAATCTATCTGAACATAAATCACCTCTTTTCAGCACAAGCCTGGGGAGAAAAGCTCCCAGCCATATGTTAGGAGACTATAACAAAATTACAAAGCATAAGAAAAATATTTTGCAGGGTATGCCCATATTATTTGATTTAAGCAAACTATATGTGACATCACAAACTGTAAATCATTATATGCATAACAGTTTATAGTATAATGTCAGACAAGTGGTAAGTGCTGATATGGTGCTGTGTTTGATGGTGTGCTGGGGGTGGTTTATGGGAGGGTAAATACCAGAGCATGGAAGAAGATGTGGAGATATTAGATGTGATGGGGAGAGCCTGGGGGAAAAGAAGGTAGATTAGCAGTGAAAGAGGTAAAGGGGAGATGAGGAAAGATGAGTAGGAAGCAATAATGGGGAACACAGGGAGAAAACGATTATTAGGAGAAAGGGGAGATAAAAATCAGGTCAATGAGTAGTATGTTAGCATTAGTGATGCAGGAGGGGATAACTGGCAGAATAACTTTGGAATGATGATGAGCAGGGGCAGTGAGATTTTGTTTAGCCTGGTGTTAAGAGCATAGCCATAAATTGGTTTAATATCATAGTATTGAAGTGGATTCGGTTGAATCCACTTTGCATGAAGTCCGGAGGTCGAACAGTATCAATGTCGAACTCTGATATTATTGAAGTACTAATCTCGCCCCATTTCAACCCATGTTAATGCTTGTTCCTAGGCTGGATTCGGGATGTAATTCGACAGTATCAGAATTTAGCATTGTGACTTTTTGTGGACGTGGGTCAATGATACGATCATTTGATCGAGTCTGCTTCAATATTATTATAGTAAACCTCATAAGTCTATTAGGTGTTGTTTTAACTGAGTCTTAAAGGATTTGACATTTTGTTCTTGGCTGATGGCAAAGTGGATAGAATTTCAGATTTTTGCAATGTATAATTTTCAGGAGAGTCCCCAGCACAGCAGCACAGAATTACTTTTTGACTAAAAGTGCCATCATGTTCACTGAGTGAAATGTCCTACTTCGTGATTATTGTTGCAGGATCTGACTTCGGCTTGGGCAGTTTTCTGATCTGTAGATGAGGCTATGAGTGGAAACTAGGAGAGAGAAGCTTAGGCAGTGTGTCAGTCTGGACCACTATAGTTGTGTTAGAACCACATACTGGTCAGAATAGCTAATTAGTGGTACATTTTGTTGCTTTGTTGAGGCATTGTTCCAATAGATAGGTTTGTGTTTGTTTTAGTTTGATGAAAATGGATGCCGCATAGAGAAGGATAGGTAGAAGGAAAGTATTTATTGCATTATATGTCAGAAAAGGTGTTATTTCATAGGGAGTATAAGTTTGGGGTGATTTTGTTTCACTGCATCATTTACATGATAGTCAAATTTCAAGCATTTATCAGTTCTGACACCTAGTAGTTTTGTGTAAATTCTAGATTGAGTTTGCTGTTGTTTCTTAAAGTTAGAGAAAAGAAGGTTTCTGAGTTGTGAGTTGTTTAGGGATAAACAGGATGAACTTAGCTTTTTGGGAGATTATGAGTAGTTGTGAATAAGATATTCATTTCTCAAAAGAAGTAAGATATTCCTGGGTTATTTGCTGTAGTGTGCCCATGGTTTTGGCAGCACAGAGGAATGCTGAGTCATCAGCATATTTTATAATCACTGTATGCTTGCTTGCTACGTATACTAAATAGGAGATACCCTAGAATGGAATGTAGAGGGACATCCATAGATATGGGAAGGAGAGTGGTGATGTCATTTTGCCATTTTACTGTTGGGTGTCTGCTAGACATAAAAAAAAAGAGAGTGTGGGTATATCTAAGCCTATGAAGGACAGTTGTTGTAGCAGTTTTGAATGAGAAATGATACCAAAAGACTGAAATATAAAATGAAAGCATAACTTAGCTATTATGCCTACTGACAAAATGTACCTCTGTGACAACAAGCAGTGAGACCAGACTTTGGCATGTACACATATATGCTAATGCAATGGCAACCCCACAAGTTTTTACATCTCTGTCCTATAACAAGGATTTTCCTATATTCTGCAATTTGGAGATAGTGTCTTGTTGAACAAAATTTCATTTCTGAATCACACTGCCATATTGTTTACCCTTGTTTTCATTCATCATTACTCTCATGTCGATAACGTTTTTCATTTCTGTGTCATTAAATCATCATTTGCATGTGGTGTTTCGCTATCTACTACAATCATTCATAGTGTGTTTCTGAATAACCCTGACATGTAGCTGCTCTTCATGCAAATTCAGCTACTGCAATGCCAAAATCTTTCTGAGCCACAGGGCACAACTATCTCAGTCTCATTATGATCTCAACACATTCTTGCTTCATTTCTGTCTTTTTAGTTGACTTACACATTTGCCCTGGTTTCAGAATTACATGTGATCTTTAACATACAATTAAGGTGGGGGAGTATACTCATTCTGAAATGTTGACTCTTATAATTAATATAAATAATACCTATGAAGAGATAACTATGAAACACTGAGACTGCCTAGGTTCTAGCACAAGCTTACTTTTGTACTGTGTCAGAGTTCCTCTCTCATACATTTTAAAAAAGAACTTGATAGTATATACAGGGGAATAAAATATCAACATGGGTTGGTGGCTGTCAAGAGAAAGCCAATAGGTCATAAGTATGATTTTATAACCTGTGAACTTATGACTGATTTAATACTATTCTCTGACACAAAGCGTGTTTACTGATCTGATGAAAAGACATTTGGGTATATGTTTGTGTTCCTACTCTTCAGAAGTAATGGCCATCTCAGGGCAGCTTATTACAGAAAGGAGTGGCTATTTACCTTAAAGGATTAAGACCTTAAGCCTCAACCTGTAGTCCTAGATTTGAATCTCTCAATATAAACTTATAGTCGGTATGATTATGAGCAAATCAGTTAAACAGATAAAGCTCCTAGATTATCCATGAAAAGATGCAATGGTGACAAGATGACATCTTATTAGCCAATTAATGAAACATTTAAAGCATGTAGGAGACGTCAGATATCTGTCTACTGTAAGAAGAGGACATCTGCATTATCTGAAATTTCTCACAGTGTCATATCTGGTTAATAAACCAATTATATCCCTGCTGGAATGTTTTAAGCTAGAGTATAGAGGGTTCAGGTTTGAGAATGCCCTATAGTGGTGGATCAAGCTTCAAACACCAGCAGCCAACCTAAAAATTCTGTGTTGCATAATCTTCTTTTTTTCCAAGGCCATGTGTCATCAGCGTGGTCAGAATTACAGACCCAAAGACTAACACGGGTAGCAGATGATACTGGATACTTTGTGAAACATTGTTAAAGTCTGTGCAGTACATTTAATTTTCCATACAATTTGGAAGTGGTATAACACTTAGTTATTGATACATCTCAGCACTCATCCAAAAGGAATTCCATATACTGTAAAGTGGGCAGTACGTGTTTGTGTTTTTGCTCTGCAGCAAAAGCACTACAAATTGGGTATTTTTAATTGAGTTTAATTAACTACACTTGTTAACTTCAGTCCACTGGCACTTATTATTGTATCACTGTATTATAATTCTTTATAATGAAGAGGACCTGAGGCATTAAAAGAACAGAGGGAAAACTGAGGCAAACATGCAAGACACATCTGTAAACTTAAAAGAGAAACAAATCCTGCATGGTTTAATAGCATGAAACTTGGGAGTTAATGGCAGAATCTGTCTCTTCAATGTTTCAAGGATGTCATCAGAAACTCAGGAGGATAGAGAAGTATGTCATTAAGGAATTATGGGATGTGTTCACTAAGCAAGACAAACTGCAGGTAATGAAGAATTTCTGACATACAAAAGCAGAAGGCAACACAGCAAAAACAGCCAAACCATCTGTCATTAAAAGAGGAGGGGGTCAAAAAGGGAGTGAATTATTTTCCACAGCATCAAAAAGGTTAAGATTGGCTGTTGACACTGGTGTTGAAATAATGTGATTTTTCAGTCTGACAGCATTTGTGTGGGAGTACTGCTATAACTACTGAAGTGTAGGTCACAAAAGGGAGGAGATAATTTATAGTGTGTCCAAGTAAGTCTGTGGGAGCTCTGCATATCAATTATTTCTGGAGTAACAGAGGCATAATTTTGAAATTTTGATCCTGGATATTTTCATCAGAACATAATCTATTATATTCTCTCTCTCTCTCTCTCTGTCTCCGACTATATATATATATATATATATATATATATATATATATATATATATATGAGAGAAAGATGTATATACACATACATACACACACACACACACACACACACACACACACACACACACGCACACACACACACACACACGTATACACACACATTAAAACAACTGTGTGCAATTTGTGTGTAGTACTGAAATGCATGTATCCACCTAAAATGCTCTGTGCTGTGCATTTTTAAGTTCTGTAATATTCTTTCTCAGATCTGAATAAATATGTAACTTTGCTGCTTCCTTGATGATACAGATATTACTTCTAATCCTTAATATTACAGCTCAAAGTACCACATTAACATTAACATTTAGAAGGACAAGGTGTAGGTATTTCAGTTCGTTTTTTAACTCTGATGCATGATTTATTTCATATCTTCAGCTATCCTATGTCCTTTCTTTATTTTTTTTTACTCAGGAGTAAGCCAGCTGTATTTTTTTTCATTGCAGTAATACATATTGACTAGTGTATTGGACTTTAAATAGCTGTTTATATACTTTCAGGTCTGAATAATTCACAAAAATTATACACTGTGCCTCTGATTCTTCATTAGTGTTTGCTAAAATGCTCTGTTACTTTTAATGTGGTATACTCATGGATCACTGTTCATAAATGCCTTCCCACCCCATCCCACGATTATAACACACCATTCCCTTTCATATTTAACTATCTCTGAATCAGTCACAGTGAGCATATGAAAACCATCTGTGGTGCCAGTCGTCACCTTTAGTCTGTACCATGATAAAACCCACTCTCATGTGTCCCAGCATTTTGAGAGGCCACAGACTACAAGATAAAATATTCAAATAATAGATGTGTTGAAATTTATTTTTTGTACACTTCCATCATGTCAAATAATATAAGTATTGATTTTTTTGGTTAAACTGCTGAATGTGAAAAGTTTTGAACATGTAAGCATTTTGTAAAGGGAAAGGACACAAAGACACACCTGCATGATAAAAGATTGTTTGTGGTTGTTAGGGTTTCCTGTTAACTGATGCCATCTAGATCAGTTAAGTGTCATTCTCCCTTTTCTTCCAGTCTTGCCTGACTGTTGCAGATCTTCTCTCACACAATCCAGCCAGCTCTTCACTAGACATCCTCATTTCCTGTTGTCTGCTTCCTGTCTCTTCCAAATTATCTTCTTGTAAATATAGCATAAATTTAAAATGCACATAAACATCTCTAGCATGTAAATTGCTAAAGTACAAACAGTAGCTTTTTAAGACACTAATTTAGGTTCAAGCCTACCAATCTGTATTAAGTCTGGATCTCTGCAAAATTATGCTGTTTTTAAGATAGAAAGTGGCACAGCAGTTAGCCACCTTGGTTCAACATTTTGGTTGTTAGCTATAGTACCTGTTGTCCAGAGGATGCATATCCTTCCTTTGTCCATGTGTTTTTTTATTAAAGTCTGTTTTTTTTTTCCGTACCACAAAGAGATGCCATAGATGAAATGGCATCCTTTAACTGCACCCAGATGTGCATGCCATGTGAGAGTGAATGTGTTTGCATGTATCTCATTATGGGCTGGAGCCCTGTTTAGGAGATGCTTTTATGCCTTGCACCCACTGACTACCAGGATAGGATATGGCTCCCCTGTGATTATGCACATAGTCAAGGACTCAGTTAATGAATTAATCTGCTGTTACTCAGCTGCACAGTTTTAAATGCACTTTTATAACTGTCCAGAAGATGCTGTGCATGTTTTTATAACACTGCCCAGAGCAGTCTACTAGTTTAACTTGTTTGCTTTTTAATGCCGCAACTTAATGGAAGGCCTGCTTTTGGAAGACTAACAAAACATGAGCTGCCTTAATAATGACATTTTAGCAAGTTCTATTCAAAACTGAATCTGCAAACAATAAAAAAAAATAAATAAATAAACAAGAAAGATCTCAAGCTTTGGCCTTCCCACATTTTTCAAATGAGTTCACAAGCTGTTAGTCTATATAATAATAGTATTCCAATAATGATAATGTAATATATTTGAAAATATTTATACAAAAGTATTGTGTGTTATAAAATGAATGCTCACCCTATTGATTTTATTTAGGAATTATTACTGACTCATTTATCAAGGGCACAGTCTTTTATCAAACCAATAGATAAAGCAACCCAGATGCAATGTGAACTGGCAACAGGGGGATGAGGACATATGCTGACATATGCACCTCTAGCCATGCCACAGTGATGCGAACAATTCTGTATAAGACAGAACCCCACTATGCTGACATGTGCAGACAGGGAAAAGCTTGTTAGGGCAGGAACTGGATAGAGGTACAACAGATACCATTGTGACAAATGTACCAAGTTTGAATACCATTTCAAAGTTGCTTTTTTCAGCCAAAAATGCATTTGCAATTTTGTACAGACAGCAAAGATCTTGCTGAGGGCTAAACTAGACATCATTTATGAAGTGTGCAGAGTGGATCTTATACCATCCTACTGGTTTTCAATGTTGAAGCTGCAGACCACATCATAGCCACATAGACATTTCAATGGTCTGTAGGCAACACATTTGGAATATCTCTTTCATCTGTACCACAAATACTAGATAAAGCCATTACATTATATCTGGGAACGCAACATATTTCTGGGATCTTCCCACACAAATAATAGCAAGACATCTCTCTCAGTGCTGCTTAGTACCATGGATTACAGCTCTGCAAGCATATTCATATCACAAGATGAATCTATAATAGTGTGTGCTATGTAAAACTGAGAGTAAATAATGCATGAAAAACAATAATTCGCTGAACAGTAAATGATCCATCTATGATCAAGTCAGACATTAACTCCTGACATAATGTTCAGAAACATTTCAAAGAGGAGTTAAACAGTTTGCTCATGGGATTTAACAAAGACAGTGAAAGTAGCACATAGTGCCGTTTAGAAATACTTCCAACCTTTTAAACAGTAAACTGCTCCCTTATCCTTGCGGCTTAGAAAACGGTCACAATGTAACAAACTATGCCAACCAGCATTCCTGCCATATTACATTAATAAACAAACTGCTACCAGAAAGATGGAAGCATCCAGAGACCTTTCCATTATATTCTAGCACCTCTCAATAACTTCTTTGTGATAAAATACTTCTGTCATGATTATTTTTTAGACACACACACACACCTGCAGATACACAGCTGCAGATACACACAGAATATTTTCTCATGCATTCTTTTAAGTCGTTATCATTGTCATCAATCTCTTGTTTCCCATTTCTACATAGGGGGTTGTGTGTCACATCAGCTTTAATCAATGTGACCAAATGATATTAAGTATGACCTAAGAAATCAGGTCCCACCAGGAGGCTGGAGTCATGTTGAGTAATGTAACATCAGGACTAGGTCATATGTCTAGGTTTTGTCAAATCCAGTGCACCTCTGACTTGTGGTTGAGCAGATTTTGACATCATGGAAGTCTGTATCCCAAGACTGCACAATCTTT
Organism: Protopterus annectens; assembly: GCF_019279795.1. Taxonomy (NCBI): domain Eukaryota; kingdom Metazoa; phylum Chordata; order Ceratodontiformes; family Protopteridae; genus Protopterus; species Protopterus annectens. The sequence goes on from NC_056745.1 coordinate 1,078,765,555, forward strand.
GAGTTAATTCATATGAAGTAGTTGGAATGTATGTATTTGTGTCTGGGGGGAGGGTGTTGTCCAACATAGAAAAAACATCCATCCATCTATTTCCAAATAACTTGTCCTACTGGTAATCACAGAGGTTACAATGAGGCACATGGCCTGCCCTGGTGAACATCTTCCTGTCTATTCAGTAAGTCAGAACACAGTCTGTACTAGTGCACAGCAAAAATATATATTGCACTATTCCACATCTCCTGCTTCCATGCATATTGTTGCACAGAAGTAATATACATTGCACCATTCTATCCTTCATGCTTCCTAGATATGCAACACCATTTAGTGATAACTATCACACTCATTCCACTATTGAAAGGAATGTCTCAGACAATGCCCTATCGCAGCATGTCCTTTATTTCACTGTAGAGTGCAGGGTGAAAAAGAACTCCTTACAAACTTCAAAACAAACATTTAAATCTATAAAGGCTGAAAAGAAAAGCCATAGTTAAAATACAAAAAGTTTTAATGACCAAATTAAACATAAGCACTTTCGTCCACACTAGTTCATGAACTTCCTCAGATAAAAAAGTCATTTACAACAATTAAATAGCCCTTTGAATTGCTCCCTATTCAATTAACATTAATGTTAGAAATTATGTCACTTCCTCTTCCTATTAAATTATATAACATCCAATTTCATATTATATAAAACACAAACCCTGGGATTCATGAAGCTTGCGCCAGGTGCAGACGTAGTGTCTGCGATCTAACACCAAATATGGCCGCCAAGCAATTCAGGTATGAGCTGCTTCCACGTGCACTACCTGCGTACACTACGCCTGCACAGCTCCTGGCACCTGTATGCTAATCACCCCATGTGCAGCAGTGTAGCATTCAAATGAAGGTATATAGTGATTCAGGAAGTGGTGCAGGCATAGTGTAAGCATGCAGAAATGTAAACCAAAAAAACAGTTTACATTTTTGCAAACATAAAATCGGAGCCATGACAGCGGACCAAACACATGTATTATACTGTTAATATATGCCAATGGCTAAATATATAGCCATTGGCATAAAAAAAAAAAAACATGCACAAAATATAAAAAAAGAACATTTAATGTTATGCCCACACTAACACGAAGTTAAAGTGCAGGGCATGGGTGCACAAATGGGATCACAATGAAAATAGAATTATATGGAATAAAACTGCAATGTAACACTTTTCATGATTTCCCCATAATAGTCAATGGCACCCATGCTACACCACACCATGGCACAAAGGTTGCTAAGGGGCTGTGACAGTGTTCTGTGTGGTAACTAGGAATTAGTAGGTAATGCCATGCAAATGAGAGGAGTAATAGTGAATCACAAATTCTCCGCCAGTGTAAGGATGTACCTCACAGCGTAGCGTTACAACACCGAGGTGTGCCCTGGAGATAAAGATGACATCAAGAAAGGGGTGTGCTACCTTTGCTGTAAGCACATTGGAGCTTTGCTAATCCGGTTTCCCTGTTGCTAAGCAAAGCTGCAGGATAGGGGTGTGTTGAAGTAGCCATAGCTTTGCATAGCTGAGAGCACACAAGGTAACTGAATGTGCATGTGAACATGGATGAAAACGCGCTGTAAACCCAGTAAACAGCTGTGCATGGCACGCACCAGAGCAGAAACAGAAAGAATATGGGAAAAAGATAAGGAAATGCTGCAGCATGGAAATTGGAGTACAAATGAGTAATTAACACCTAGGAACCCACAGTGGGTATTGACAACAGCTAACAAGGCTGCTATCAGCTACCTGCAGAACAGGAAAGGGGAGGTGCCGGTCTGCAAAGAAAACTGTACTGTCACAGGAGAACAAAGCAAAATTCCAGTAGATCAGCTACATAACACATTTCGCAACACATTCCTAGGTAGGGAAAGTACAAAACAAGAAAGCCGGCAGCAGGATGCATGCCTGACAATGGGAGGGGATTCGGGTTGAAAAGTGAATTAAAGGGCAACATATGAATCATGGCAGGCAAGCATAATTTAACACCAAAGGCCCCACAATTGCAGTACTCACTGTAAAACCCATAATTAAGATAAGCTGAAATTGCACATGCACATCCAATGACATCAGCAGCATCCATAGCACAATAGTATAAAGTATGAAAGCACTTCACACACACTTGTGTATTCCCATACACTCTGCACCATCAGTATATACAGACAGGGAACTTATAATATGTACATGTTAGGGGCTGCCATAGCTTTGATTCACCAGCATGTGTTGGAGACTGAAGGTGGTGTGGAGGATGATGCTGACAAACACCTCAGGCACCGGAGGAGGAGAAGAGTGTTCAGACCCAGGGTAACCTACCAGGGGCTAAATGATCTGGAGATAGTAGAGTGCTACAGGATGGACAGGGACACCATACAGCAACTTGTTGAGCTGTGCCAGCTATGCCTCAGAGCCAGAAATAACAGAGGGAAACCCATCTCAGTGGACACAAAGGTATGTGTAAGCTTGAGAATACTAGCTATAGGTACCTTTCAAAGGCTAACTGGGGATATCCTGGGGATCTCACAGGCATCAGCATCCAGGGTACTCCACCAGTTCCTGGATGCCATGTTACCACATGCCAATGAGCACATATAATTCCCCTGAACGCAGGAGGAGTTGGCCAGCAATATGCGTCTCTTCCACCATGTGGCAGAATACCCAGAGGTACTGGGTGCAATAGACTGCAAGCACATACACATCGTCACCATCCGGTGAGCAGGGTAGGCTATACATAAACCACAAGAGATACCCATCCATCAAATGCCAGGTTGTGTGCAATGCCCAGGGCATTATCATGGATGTGTGTGCAGGCATCCCTGGAAGCTATCACGACTCCCACATCTGGCATGCCTCACAGCTGTATCAGGTATTTTCCAGGGGGGGACATCCCATATGGCCACCTGGTGGGGGATGCTGGCTATGCACTGGAACCGTGGATGATGACCCCCATCAGAAATGCACACACACCCATGCAAGAATGCCATAATGAGGCACATGCACAAACCAGAATCATCATAGAGCATGTGTTTGGGATGCTGAAATCACGGTTCCATTGCTTGGACATATCTGGTGGAGCCTTGCAGTACTCTCCAGACACGTGTGCCCACATCTTCATAGTATGTGCCATGCTACATAATATGATCCTGCGGAAACAGCTGCAGCAGGGACAGAATGGTGAAGGCCCTCACAGCCCAATACCATTGCCGAGGGCCCCACAGGCACAGAGGGACTCAGACCATGAACACCCTGAGCCAGCCCAAGTAGGCAGACAGAGGTGTGCCCAGTATGCCCATGCCTTGGCAAAGAGGGAACGTATAGCACACACACTGACAGTGTAGGCACCTACGGACTGACACCTTTCTCCACCTGCACACACAGTAAACATGGATGGCACACACACAAGACCACCTGTAAATTGTCATGTATAGGTGGTCTACTGTGTGCATTCTACATAGGCAGCCCTTATCTATTGCACACACAACTGCTATTAGCACAAGGTAAGTCAACACCTGAACAGTAAATTAAGCTATCAGCATGTGCTGATACTGTATGTATAGGTTCATAGGTACATAGGTAGGTACTTGGCTAACTGCCCAAGGCCATTCATAAGCTTAGCCAAAATGTGTCAGCTGTCGCCACCCCATTGATTAACTAACTGTCCCTCTGTGGAGCAGAGCCAATTGCAGGATCCCTGGGGTGTATCCACTGTTCCGCATCCACTTTGCAAGGTTTCCCTGGAGTGTTAGTGAGGGACTCCGTATAATGTAATCAGGGATGTAGTTCCAAAGCACGGGGAGTACCTGTGACAAGAATCTGTCACTCCAGCATTGCCCAGTTATGGTTGTGGCAAGGTGTAGCTCATTACAGTGTGTGACTCACTGTGACATGGATTCCCATAGGTGGAGCAAATCCATTAAGCCTGACTTGGGCATGGTTTTGTTGGCCAGCAAAGATCATCTCTGAGTAAACAAGATGCCACTGAGTAATGCAAGAGTTCATTCAGTCTGGCAGCATACGAGACATGTCTGAGGCCAGTAATCCTCTTGGCGATGTATGTTCGTGGACCCTCCAGCTGTTGGAGGTGTCTTCTGAGGTACATCCCAAATGGGTTATCATACTCGATGATGGGATTGATAAGTGATGAGTAAAGGGGCACAATAACCTCAGTATGTCTAGATGCAAACCCTTAAGTAATCAGATGGCCTACATAGAAGGATGTCCTAACTACTTTGGAGATATGATTGCCAAAGGAGAGATCACTATCTAATGTAGTCCCCACATACCCATTATCTCATTTGTATTAAAGTGGCTGCCACTCATGTGTTAATATGTGGGTGTTTAGTTTTCCCAAAATGGAACGACCATGCAGTTTGTGGCCTTTAGCTGGAGGCTATGACTTTGACACCCTGTGTTGGTCTATGTGAGGCCCCTTGAAGGATGTCTGTGACAGCTGGACTGTCAATTATGGCTCCCAGTTTCTAGTAATCCCCAAACACGGTCTGCTGTAGTCCACCTGTGTTTGCCTGTACCTCTGAGAATTATATGGCAAACAGTAGGGGTCCCAGGACTGAGGCCTGTGGGACACCAGTTGTGACTGGTTAAGAGCTAGACCTGGAGGCTGCTAGGCTTACCATATGGGTTCTGTGTGTAAGCCTTTTGGCAACCCAACCTGTGATGTATAGGTGTATGTATTAGCTGATGAGTTTATAAATAATACCTGAGTGGGGAATGGTGTCAAAATCCTTGGTGAGGTCCAGGTAGTATGTGTGAACTACCACACCCCGCAACTAAACTCTAGGTGACTGTAAGATGTCAAACAGGTTAAGTAGGCATGATCTGCACTCAGTCAAGCTGACCTGGGTTTGGTCGAGTGTCTGGAGGTTCCCAATGTCTCTGTTAATGAGTTCCATGATGATGCGCTCCATAGCCTTGCAGACCAGTCTAGTCAGGCTTATAGGGCAATAGTTCCCTGGGTCCATTGTGGTGCCACCTTTCTGGAGTGGGATAACTGTTGCTGTGTGCCACTTTGTGGGTATGTAGCCTGTAGAGAGGCTGAGTTTAAACAGTGTGTTTAGGTGAGGGGTTATTTCATTTGGAGCTCTTGTAAGACACAGCCAGGGACACTGTCCTGTCCCACTGAGGCTGTGTTTTTGGCTTTGGATAGGGCTGTTTTAACCTGTGTGTCAGTGATTGCCAGGGCCGTACATTCTTCTATTATGGTTATGGGCTGTATAGGGGGTGAGAGGGGTGTGTAGTTTGCACTGAACCTGTCTGCCAAAATGTTGGCAATATCAGTCAGTTCAGTGTATTTTGTGCCAATCTGCACCAACTCAGAGCAGATCTGAGAGTTCCCACTTAGGTTCTTGACATAGCTAAAGAACACTTTGTGGTTATCTGTAGGGTCCTTGGAAAGTTGTCTTTTGAAGCTAGCCTTGGATGATTTCATGAGGGATCATAGTTTCTTGCTGATACTGATCAGAGATGTCTGTCCTTCTAGGGACTTCACTCTTATCTGTACTAGTTTCGTCCTTCTATTGTAGAGCCTGTATATGGCAGGGGTCCACCAGACTGGTTTCCTTTTCTTGGAGGAGTGAGTCTAGGTTTGACTTGGGATAGCATGATCCATTCATTCCTGCAGATGATCATAGAATGCCTTTGTATAGGTTTCAGCATCTTGGACAGTATTGTTCATTGGCATGGGGGCTGTGAACCTTTCCACCTCGGGCTTAAGCAATGTGAAGTCTGCTTTGGAAAAGATTTTCATGGTGGTTTCCTTGGTTGGAGTTGTGGGTGGAATGTGAATATCCAGAGTGATTAGTCTATGGTCTGATCTAATCAGCAAGGGATTGACGTCGAGTGTGGAACACCAGTCGCCCATGTTGGTGATGATCTGGTCCAATATGTTGTTCCCTCTGGTGGGGTATTGACCAGTTGATCCAGGGCATTTGAGTTTAGAAATTCTAGGAAGTGCTGGGCAAGGGAGTTAGTACTTGAGTAGTTCTCCCAGTTAATGTTTGGGTTGTTGAAATCACCCAATATTAGGGTGTTTGGTAGGACCTGCATATTTCCTAGTGTCTCCAGAAATGCAGAATGTGGGTCCTGGGTCATGGTGGGTGATCTGTAGCAAGCTGCAATTTGGATTGCAGTTTTCCCCATTGGCAGCTGCACTTGGATGATCTCTGATGCATCACGCTGCGCCACTAACCTGGAGGTGTGAGTGTCCTTGATGAATATGGATGCACCCCCGCCTTTTGTGTTCCGGTCTGGGTTCTGTGGCTGAAAGGTGTGGTATGAGTTATAGCCTGGTAGTGCTGGGGCACTCTCTGGAGCCTTAAACCAGGTTTCTGTTACTGCACAGATATCGATGTTATCCATACTGAGGAGTGCCTCCAGTGTGTGTGCATTATGAGGTATAAACTTCTTGCATTGAGTAGCAATACCCTCGCTTTATGGTTACTTGTACTATTTACGGTGGTGCATTGGTCTTTTGAGCCTTGCCTAAAAGTCCACCTTGCCTAATATCCACCTCTCTAGTATTGTTTGCAAGCAATGACAGCTGTGCATGTGTACATGTCCTGCAAATGTGTGCTGACCCTTGTTACAGGGCTGTGCAAAATAGCTATGTGCACACCTACATAGAGTGGATATTGACAGTAGAGACACACTGGTTGAACGTTTAGATTTGTGTAGCCTAACCTCTCATTGCCAGACTAACAGCTGCTTTGAAATATGTTCACAGTACTGGTAATGAAACAGGGTGCATATCATCTTTAACTCTAGTGTGACATCTGCAGTAGGAGTGTAAGATGTAGGAAACTGCTGCCCATGTGTAATAGCTGATTCATAGGTGATGGTGTACACTATCTGATTATATCCTGATCATGTTGATAGTGGTGGCAGAGTCTATTGATATTTGACTCTGTGTGGGGAGTGGGTGTCTGTGCCCAACAGAGCTCATGGTTCTGCTGGGTATGTGAGTATATACCCAGACAAGGATACAGCCCTGTTCACACTTGCATCATCTGTAGCCAACTATCAGGATGTGATGTGGCCCTCAGAGGGGGATTGCTACTAAAGGTAGCTACCATGTTCCTGTAATAGCTAGTGTTGCCATGTCCATAACACAAATATTTACATGTGAACATCACTGTCTAAAACATCTTCATAAGCAGTAAGTATACTAAATACAGTATGTGGTACTTGTAGTACTGAATGCTCATACAGGCATGTCCACTAGTCAGCTACTGGTGTTTACTAATGCAACTTTGTGTATGTGGCCATCCTGGGGGGATGCAATCTCTATGCCATGTACACTGCCAAACCTGCCTAACACCACACCCCACACATTGTCTGGGATGCAGCTACAGGGGTGAGCTTGGAGGCAGTTCATTCTACACCCATGACTGGACTAGATAGACAGTCAAGAGGTGTAGGTTAACACAGGCATCTCATCACTACAACCAACACATACCCTTACCAGAACACAGTAAGGGCACACACACATGCCACCAGATATCACACACACCCACAGAGGCCTCTAAGTATCTGGCCAAGCAAGAGGCCTCCCAAGTTGAATAGACAGACAACAGAATACAAAGACTGTACAACATAGTTTGCATAATTGTGTCACATCTCAGAACACGTGGCCAGAAACATGGCCAACAGTACTCATCTGTGAATGCAAACCCTAGCACTATGTTATACACCAAGCTATATGAGGACAAACATACTGTCAATTGCCTGTCTGCCATGATTAGCCACATACCCATACACTCAGACCACCTTTAGAACTATACACATGTCTCTGGCATATTCTATGTTGTTGTGCAGGACATGTGATGCAGTAGCCTGGATTGCATGGAAACACATATAGGAACTGTCAGGTCTTGTAGCCCATGCAGGTATGTCCCAAGTCCTGGGTAGCATTCTGCCATTGGCTAGAATGATGCAGCAGTACGGGGACAAGTATTGTATTCCACAATCATGTAATGTACTGGTGTAATTCAAAGAGTATCCAGCATCTCTCTGCCTGGGATAACATGGTTGACAGACCATGATGCTTTGCCAGACAGGGCCTGCACCTGTCTCCCCTGAGAATCTGGATACTAGCAATGGCCCATGCTTCCCCTATAGTGCCCTCATCATGCAAGGTTCAAGTGAAAGTCCACTGGTGCAACAGGGACAGCCAAGAAATAAACTGTGGGTCTTGCTACTCAATGATACAAATCAGGTACTCAATATGGACTCACTTACGGCAATCTGAAACATGGAGAACATATCTATGCAGTGATTGAGATATGGTTCAACACTTTGGAAAGCACCCCTGCATGACCATGTTAAAACACATACCTCACCTCTTGACCATCATCCTTTATTGGAATACATGGGCCACAGGTGTGTCCAACTTCCTGAGGGATATGTACACCCCCACACTAGTTGCACTTGCACAGTGTAAGATGCATTATGCTGAGAAAGTACCTTTGTGCCAAAGTGTAATCCAAATTGCACCTTGTGACAGATCATCCACCATGCCTCAGAACTCCCAACTGTCATTGTGCTGTAATGGGGAATACCAGTTTTGAGAGAGGAAACCATAATCATGGCCACTCAGCTATCCCATTATGAACTGGGAAGACTCATCATGTACCAACACATGTGCTCAATGCATGTCGGATTTCATCAACACCAATGACCTCAATCACCATAGTCACTCCAACAGGACTAACAGTATGCCACACATGGTCAGTCTTCAAAGCCTATGTTATCCTCCTTAAGAGTGAAGTGGTGACTGTCATGACACCCATGCAGATGTACAATGCATGTGCAAATGCTGGGTCCTACACAAATGCACTTTAAGCACTCACATATGTGCAGTGATCGTGCCATTGAAACAGAAACAGGATTGAACCAAACACAAACATGAAGGCAAACCGGGGGTACCCTGCCTTAAACTGTACCACAGAAGGTAGTAACTGTTGCAAGAGACAACACACATGAGTGAAAGATGATCCATGGTCAGCCTCAGTAAGATGCAGATACACCATATAATGCCACACAAAGCTACTGTGAAACTAATCATCCACATATTATGATGCCAAACACAGAGGATTCCATAGCTGTGTCATGAAACATAATGGCAACAACAAGACCTGCTGTGCTTCACAGCACTATGGCATGAGAAGTATTGCACCTACGAAAATAGCACCTGTTCATCCAGATAGGGTCTTGAATAACATAAACACACTGTCCTCCCAACAGGTACACGTTCATATATCCATGTACATTACAGAACCTCAGTAATAACAACTATGCAGGTACAAGCTAATACCATACATACAGACTGCATGGGACCTGTCCACATCCCAGGTTGTATCCTACAAAAAATGTCAAAACAATTTGCTCTCCACATAAACATCATGTATAATCATAGCTTCATGTCAGGCTGTGAACACACTGAATGGTGCACAGCAACAGTCATCTGTTAATGCTGTCAATATCTGAGGGACCCCGGTATGTGTACAGCTGACCTGGTTACAAACAGTGGTATCATTGCATTCCATAACACATGATGCATCTGTGTCAGTACATGGGTACTCTGCACAGTTGTTGTAGGGCTAGGTACAGTCCACCAGTCAAAGGTTACTTGGTGTTGTACCATTATATGTCATACCACATGTATGGATGTGTGTTGGTGGTCTGAGGACATGGTGGTGTCTGAGGATTACATCCTAGAATGCAGCTTTTGACACTGTGACCTGCACCTGGCTCATCTGTGATGACTTAAGTTGGAGTACTGGTCTGTACATGTGAGTAGCCATTATGAATGTGGGGACACCACCACCTGGAGTGGTCCATACCAGTGTTATGGCCCACATGTCTGGTTCTGCATTATATAAGTGGTAGTGCTATTGTGCACTACAGAACCTTCAGCCAGGTGTTCCTCACTGCACAGATGTCAGTATTCCCCACTGTAGGTTCTACAGTGAGCAGCTGTGATTACGACAGCAGCACATCTAGCACTGGTTAGCATAAGCATACAATGCAATTGTCTTCTAGGTGTCAGGGTGTTATCCTGTGTTTAGGACATTTGCCCTGGAATGGCAGTATATGGGCAAATGGGACCTAGGTATTATCACCACTCCCTTGAATCATGGATGCATGTGATCTGTGACAAAGGCTTGTCTTCTGTCAGTCATGTCATCCCAGAATGACAGACACTGGGCAACCTCGTAATTACAGCAGGACATTGGCTCATTGTGTTGGTCAAGCAGTTGCCATTCCTAGCATGACATCACTGCCAGTGGTAGTATTGTGCTTGGTATAGACAGATACATCTAAGGTGACGGACAGCAGCAGACATTGTGTAGATGACCAGTGTCAGATATATGTATTGCAGCGTTCCTGCTAACAATGACAACTACTAACACCGGAGTCCATTACAACATGTTCTGTATGTCTAAGTGTAAGAGCATGGCCACTGTGGCCTTCCGTGTTTATAAACAGAGTGCATCCCAAACAGCCTTGTGCTACTAAGTGTATGAGCATGCCCAGTATAACCTTGTGTAGTCGGACTCATAGTGCATTCCAAACAGCCCTGTGCTGCTAAGTGTGTGAGCATTCCCACTGACACCTTGTGTAAGTTATGTGCTTCTATGTGTATGAGCATGGCCGTTGTAACCCTGTATAGTGACAGTAGTCGTCAATTCCACAGATGGGCATACTCCTGTTCAGGATGGACTCCTACTTTAAACTCACAGATTCACAGCTATGTACATCTTAACTGTCAGCATCCCTGTTGATGTCCGCAGTCCTAGAAGGTCATGATGACTGCCTTGGAATGCGTAATCTCTGTGGCGCGGCTTGTAATTGCGCACTACTGTAATAGTTATCTGTAGATAGGCCGGTGTTCTGATCCCACCACTGATGTGTGTGTGTGTGTGTGTGTGTGTGTGTGTGTGTGTGTGTGTGTGTGTGTGTGTGTGTGTGTGTGTGTGTGTGTCCATCTGCCTGAGGATCGAGCAATGCTTTTTAGAGTACTCACACTCCGTACAATTCCTATACCCAACTTTGGCAAGGCTAATGATGTCACCCACCTAGGAATACACCTCTTGGATTGCTGTGACCCGATAATCTCAGTAGCATGTTCTGTAACTGTGTAATGCTGTAGTGTGATAAAGTAGTTAGGTCGGTGTTCTAATCCCAGACATGCCAAGTGTGTGTGTGTATCCATCTGCCTGAGGACAGAGCAATGCTTTTTAGAGTACTCACACCTCATACAATTCCTATACTAAACTTTGGCAAGGCTGATGATGCCACCCACCTAGGAATACACCTCTGGTAGCACGTTCTGTAACTGCATAATGCTGTAGTGTGATAAAGTAGTTAGGTTGGTGTTCTAATCCCAGACATGCCAAGCATGTGTGTGTCCATCTGCCTGAGGACAGAACAATGCTTTTTAGAGTACTCACACCCCGTACAATTCCTATACTCAACTTTGGCAAGGCTGATGATGTCACCCACCTAGGAATACACGTCTGGGATTACTGTGACCCAGTAATCTCAGTAGCGCATTCTGAAACTGCGTAATGCTGTAGTGTGGTAAAGTAGTTAGGTCGGTGATCTAATCCCAGACATGCCAAGTGTGTGTGTGTGTCCATCTGTCTGAGGACAGAACAATGCTTTTTAGAGTACTCACACTCCGTTCAATTCCTATACTCAACTTTGACAAGGCTGATGATGTCACCCACCTAGGAATACACCTCTGGGATTACTGTGACCCAGTAATCTCGGTAGCACGTTCTGTAACTGCGTAATGCTGTAGTGTGTTAAAGTAGTTAGGTAGGTGTTCTATTCCAAGACATAGCAGGTGTGTGTGTCTGTCAGTCATTATGTGTTGGTGGTTGTGAGTGTCTAACCACTGGATGTGTTGAGGAGCGTGTTTTGTAGTTTCCCCTATATAGTGGCCATATATGTCACAATCAGCCAAGAGACTAGGTTGGCAAGACATACCCATACATTTGGCAATAGGCCTGGTGAGTAAAGTCAGCAACCCTAATATTACCAAGAATACAGTCTTAACCCATGTGTCGGACAGAAACACACTTGTCTTGGGATTAACACCAGTACATAATACAGGAGCTGCTGGTGTTTACCTTTTCATTCTTTTCTAATGCTTTGGTGTCACGAGGTTTGTTCTTGGGATATATAATCTATATCTATGTATGTGTGCGTATATATATATATATATATATATATATATATATATATATATATATTTATATATACATGGACATTAACACACATACATCTATGTAATGGAATACATGTCCTATACTGTTGATGACTGTGCTGGATGATATGTTCGTGATAACATCCAATGTCTGTATATCTGCCATGGCTTAGTGGTAAAGCACATCGACTGTGGTGTGCAGGGTCCTGATTTTGAGCCTTGCAGAGGACAGTTATTTTGTTGCTGGGCAGAACAAGGGACATTAGATACGGAGTGAGTAATGCACTTTTAAGCAGTTGTGAGAGGGTGTGTGTGGGTTTGCGTGACGGTAAGCAGTGGTTAGTTTAGGGGAGGCTCAGTATGGGACATCTAACTATGCATTAGCAGGCAATCCTATGCAAATGAGGTGAAGGATAGTGAATCTCAGTTTTCCCCAGGGAGTGAGGAAGGTCCCAAGAGTGTAAGAGTATAGATAGCCGGGTGCAAGACTTGGATGTAGGTGACTTCATGGGGGGGGGGTGTCAGGCATACTGTAAGTGGATTGGAGCACTGTGGCTCAGGATTGCTCCTAGCTTAGCACGGCTAAGCTAGGGGTGTGTCTAAACCTGCCTAGAGCAATCAGAAGGGAAAACAGCAGTAGGAAAGTAATCAAGGAGAACTAGCTGAGTTGACAGGTGAAATGTATCAGGATCAGCCAATTACAGAGGCAGCAGACCAGCCCAGCCCAGAACACTACTATAAACTAAGCAAACACCTTCCCCTCTGATTTTTCCACACTCTACACCACCGGTGTATACAAGTGGGGAACTTTTAACAAACAAACCTACAAAATGAGAAGGGCTGCAGCAGACAACATAGAACAACATGTGCAAGAGGCTGAGGGTGGTGAGGATGTGAATGCTGCCAAAAAACCCACAGTGAGGAGACAGAGAAGAGTGTACAGACTCAGGGTAACCTACCAGGGGTTACTTGAGCTGGAGATAGTGGAGTACTATAGGGTGGACAGAGACCTCCTACATCAAATTGCTGAGCTGTGTCGGCCACACCTGACACATCAAACTGGCCGAGGGGAACCCATCCCAGTGGATACTAAGATATGTGTAGTCCTAGGTATACTAGCCACAGGTACCTTCCAAAGCACAACTGGGGATATCATGGGGATCTCACAGGCATCAGCATCCAGAGTATTCTACCAGTTCCTGGATGCTATGTCAGCACATGCTATTGAGCACGTTTATTTCCTCAACACATGTGGGGTGTTGACCAGCAATATGCGTCTCTTCCACCAAATAGCAGAATATCCTGGGGTAGTGGGTGCTATAGACTTTTAAGCACTTACGCATCAAAGCACCACCCGGTGAGCAGGGTAGGACCTACATCAACCACAGGGGCATCCCTTCCATCAACTGCCAGGTCGTATGTGATGCCCAGGGCATTATAATGAATGTGTGTGCTGGCTGCCCTGGAAGCTATGATGATTCAGAAATATGGCATCTGACACAGCTGTACTACAGATTTTCTGATATGGACATCCCCTACGGTCACCTAGTGGGGGATGCTGGGTACCCACTGGAGCCATGGCTGATCACACCCATCAGAAATGCACACACACCTGAACAACAATGCCATAATGAGGCACACGCACAGGCCAGACATATAATGCAGCATGTGTTTGGGATGCTCAGGACACGGTTCCAGTGTCTGGACACATCCGGTGGAGCCTTGGAGTATTCAACAGCTACATGCACTCAAATTGTTATGGTATGTGCTATGCTACACAATATGATCCTGCAGGAACAGCTGCAGCAGGAACAGCATGGGGCAGGGCCACACAGCCCCCCACCAATGACAAGGCCTGTACAGGCATAGAGTGACTCAGAGGGGGAACAACCTGAGCCTGACCCAGTAGGCAGAAGGAGGCATGCCCAGTATGACCTGGCCTAGGCAAAGAGGCAACGCATAGCATATGCACTGACACAGTAGGGACCCAGGGAATGACACCCTCTCTGACTCGCACAGGCAGTAAAAGGGATTGCCAAATGTGACACTACCTGTGCTCAACCATGTATAGGGATTGTACTATGTGCATCCGACATAGGCAGTCCTCCAGCACTATCCTCAAGTCTGGCACACCCTCAAGGTAAGTCAATCAACCTACCAATTGCCAAATGGAGTAGAATGTGTTGTTACCTGTAGCTATGGTATGGATGTGAGCATGCAAGGGAATTGGGTGGCCGAATGTTAAGGCAGCAGACAGTAGACACCCATAGTGGCACCATGACATCTGTAACACATACTGGAGTCACCATAGTAGCCAGTACTACACAGGGTGACAAAACCCACTACAGGTAATGAGCTGAGCAACATGTGTGTCCATAAGACCTGCACAAGTCTCAGCCAGCAGGACAGGTGTAGACAGACACAAACAAATGCTGTATGGCCTCTGACTGTGCCCTCTGGGTAACCCCTCCCCCAGACCCACACAGACAGACTACAGCAGGCCAGGCAGTTGGATGTAAGTTGTGAAGGCTAGGAAGTCAGAAACTAATACGTTGGTAATTAAAGCTAAGATCTGTAGTACACTGGTATGGTTGTAGCCAGGACAATAGGTAAGACTACACACTGAAATGGAGTACCTGACATACCAGTACAGCACTAGCAAATGTGTACAAGTGTCAGGTGTGCCCCCCATCCAACGTACACTTATAGCAACAGTCAGGTGTGCCCCCCTGCCCCTGTGTAGGAATGTAGATACAGTCAGGTGCCCCCCCCGCTATGCAGACATGTAGCAACAGTCAATGCCAATTGACCGATGGATACCCTGCAGACACAGCATGCTACCTGTCGGTGTACAACACAAAGGTCAGCACCGCAGTACAAACTACCTGGACTTGATCCACACATGCGATACAGATGGCCATACTGGGCATGCTCACACACTTGAAGGTATGAAGGCAGTGTCAGTCAACAACATACTGAAAGGTCATACTGGGCATGCTCACACACTTAAACACATGAAGGCCATGTCTGCAAACACTAGTGGTCCAGACATATCTGGCAGTCGCAGTTCTTAGTGTAGACACGTCAGTATGCACCACTCCTGCCTTGCACACACAGTAGATAGGAATACAGGCATATATATATATATATATATATATATATATATATATATATATAGATATATATATATACATAAGGACAGCACACTATAATAAGTCAAAGGTAGACGGACATAGATGTGTGGTAAAGGGTGACCATGACAAGGAGCCATCTGGGCCTGTCCCACCCAGCACACAGCCAAAGGGCCCCAAGCACATGAGGTGCAGATGTCATTCACTGCAGATCCTAGCCACCAGAATCTGTCAGCATGACGGACTATGTGGTACACGTGCCAGCTGTGCAACATGACTGTACAAGGAAGTAGTCATCTAGTAGCTGTATACACGTACCTGTGACATATAACCCCCCCGTGTGTGCCTGCATGTGGCATGTCAACCCCTACATAAATGGGTTATGGCCCATGCACGTACTGCCCTCCCCATAGCAGTATTATGTCAAGCCTGCTGAAGTCATCCAATGTGAAATACACCTTTGGGAGAGCTGTAGCTCAGTAATCTCCATGGTGTGTCCCATAACTGTGTACTGCTGTAGTGATAAACTAGTTACGTAGTAGTTCTAACCCCAGACTGGCCAATTGTGTGTGTGATTGTGTGCGTGTTTGTCTGTCTCAGACTGTGTAGAGAGAAATGCTTTTTAGGCTACTCACAGTCCGTACAATTCATATACTCAACTTTGGCAAGGCTGCTGATGTCACTCACCTAGAAATACACCTCTGGGAAAGTCATAGCCCAGTAGTCTCTGTAGTGCGTTCTGTAACTGCGTATTGCTGTAGTGTGATAAAGTAGTTAGGTCAGTGTTCTAATCCTAGACTTGCCAACTGTGTGTGTGTGTGTGTGTGTGTGTGTGTGTGTGTGTGTGTGTGTGTGTGTGTGTGTGTGTGTGTGCGCGTGTGTGTGTGTGTGTGTGTCTGTCTGCCTGAGGACAGACCGATACTTTTAGAGTACTTACACTCTGTACAATTCATATACTCAACTTTGGCAGTCCTGCTGATGTCACCCACCTAGAAATACACCTCTCGGACAGCTGTAACTCAGTAATCTCGATAGCGCGTTCTGTAGCTGTGTAATGCTGTAGTGTGTTAAAGTAGTTAGGTAGGTGTTCTATTCCGAGGCATAGCAGGTGTGTGTGTTTGTCAGTCATATCCTGTGTGTTGATGGCTGTGAGTGTCTAGCCACTGAATGTGTTGGGGAGTGTGTTTTGTGGTTTTCCTATATAGTGGCCATATATGTCACAATCAGCCAAGTGACTAGGTTGGCGAGACATACACATCCATTTGGCAATAGGTCTGGTGAGTAACGTCAGCCACCCTATTATTACCCAGACTACAGTTTGAACACATGTGTTGGACAGAAACCCACTTGCCTTGGGATTAACACCAGTACATAATACAGGAGTTGCAGGTGTTTTCCTTTTCATTCTTTTCTAATGCTTTGGTGTCACGGGGTTTGTTCTTGGGATATATAATCTATATCTATGTATGTGTGTGTATATATATATATATATATATATATATATATATATATATATATATATATATATATATATATATCTATGGACATTACCACACATACAGCTACGTAATTGAATACATGTGCTATACTGTTGAATGGGTACATTTATGTTATTGGGGCAACACTATTAATGCAATCATTCAGGTGAAATGCAGCTCATTACCATGCCTGTTGAGCAAATGTCGGTATAAAATGCTTGTGTTAATAATTAAATGTTTAACCAAGTAACTAGTCTAATTTTACACGTCTGCCTGACAGACGTGTTAAGGTACTGCACTACAGCGGAGCAATTACTTTAAAGTGTAAGTCACACAGACAGGAAATCAGTAATACGGAAATACTTGCAAATAACATGACATTCCTTTATTCTGTTAATTAGGCATGACATGGTGATATGTACACTGCATGAAATGCCTAACATGAAGTAACTGCCTGTGCTTACAGTTTACACAGACATAGTCATGCTGACCATTTGTAATCAGATAGTTTTCAGTCCTCTGTGAGGCCTGTGAAATGATGATTAAAAGACAGTGAAATTGCTATGTATATGTTTGCCGTGAAGGGCTTACAAGACACAAGTTGTTAAGATTAGGCTTCAACTTGGATTAATTATGTAAAAGACTTGTACAATAGCAACAGATGAATACATTGTAAACATAGTTATTTCCGGGCTTAGCGATGCATTACTATATCCATGTCTGACACTCTGTTTACTGATTGTAATCACATCCTCGCGGCTTCAAGAAGCCAAATAAGTATAATTAGAGATGTTGAGGATGGGTATTTGAGAATGAAGCAATGTTGTTTGGATGTTAATGTTAACAGTTGTGTGTAAATCAGTTAAATGGATAAAATGTAAAAACAAAATTAAAACAACTGTAACTTCTACATTTTACATGCACATGTTAAGACTAACACAAATACATGGTTTGACACTGGATTTGGAAGTCAGCAACCACATTAACAGTGTTGCCCCATTAACGGAAAAGTACCCTGGTGCAAACGCACTTAAACATGCTTACTGGTGCTTATATATGTTTACTACTGCATATTTGTGCTTACACCTGCTGAATAGTAACTTATTCATTATGTCACTAACACTGAGATTGAATGACATTAATTAAACATTTCATGCAGTACTCCAGTTCACATGTACATGTTCTTATGTAGGTTGCACAGCAATACAATGTATAGATATGTTTATATACACATTCCACATGGAAAATGATATGTGCTAGTGTGGGACTCGGACTGTGAATGCCTGTTCATTAGGTGAATGCTCTGACCAATACACTATTGCTGTGCTGCTTCAGTTGCATATATACCCATATACCCATGTCTCCTAGTTCCCCAAACACCCTCCCCAACACTTCACTAACACTGCAGTCATCCATTCTCCAGATGGATTCACATTGTATCCACACCAGTACACATTGGCTGCTCCCTACCCCTGTAGACCCATCCCATCAGCTGACTCACTGCACGTATCCTTAGGCATCCCTAACGTTTAGTCCACAAACATTGGTGACATGAGTAACCAATAGGACGCTATTCGCAATTTTTGCGTTATCACACATGGGACACACTTGTCTTTATGTCAAGATTAGACTCTTACTTCCTTACATACTTACTCCCGTTAACATGACACTACAATGAATTAATTAGTCGGAATATATGGTAACGTACACGTTAGACATGAGAACTAATTATGTACGTGTTCGGCATGATTCTTTTACAAATAGACCGGTTTAGTATTTGGCATTACCATTGCAGGTAGATCACAGGGATAATTCCCTTTGTGAGACAGTCCTCACATTTGATTTATTCAGCATAGCACTGACTTCGGACATTGCACACACTTCTGCATTTTAGCAATTTCATCCCTTCCCTCTTATTCACTACCTATTATTCTATCTACTGTCGAGGTTTGTAAGGGCACATTCATGTGTTTATGTCTGCAAATGGAATGGATATTTTACAGGGAATGTACTTCTACATACAGATGTATGCATGTGTGTATGCATACATACATATAACTAACTCACTGGCCTCCATGAGGCGGTCCAATTAAAACCAGAACATCCAACCATGACATGCCTGGATCCATAATCACATACCCATGGTTCCTTGACCCCACTCGAGTTCAACATACATGCAATCCATCCATTATCCAGTTGCTTTCACGGCCATGACACACCTCCACACATTGTCCTCCCCCCAGCGTTAGGGGCCCTACACGTATGTTGTCCCAACACATGTATTATCATGCTCTCCCACCATTTAGTCCTTGAACATACCTGTCCTTGCTTGTGTAATGGACAGAGATCCAAATATGCTGTCAATTTTTGGTAGTCCCACTGGGGACTACCCTCTGATTGTTTGTAAAGTAGACTTAGCAGATCAACAATGTTACTCCCACTGGTAAAACCCTGCCTGTGGTGTGAGTAGCAGTGCTTTGCTCACTCCTGGCCAGCTTGATATGACATACGCTGACAGCACTATATAATACTATAGTTGCTGTTGATTCCCTTCTCATTCCTTTTCTATGCTTTATTGCTACAACGTTCATTCTTCATATATATATATATATATATATATATATATATATATATATATATACATATTTATATATATATATATGTGTGTGCGTTTGTGTGTGTGTGTGTGTGTGTGTGTGTGTGTGTGTGTGTGTGTGTGTGTGTGTATATGCATATATGTGTGTGTGTGTGTGTGTGTGTGTGTGTATATATATCTATATGTGTATATATATATATATATATATATATATATATATATATATATATATATATATATATATTACATCCGTACATACTTATATACATTTCCTATGCAGGGCACTGCTTACACCCGTGCAAGCACACTCAGATTTGCTTACTGTTTGTTATATATGTTTACTATTGCTTATTTGTACTTACTTGTGCCTTATTCATTATGACAGTACCACTTTGATTGAATGGATTTGGTTAAAAGTCCCTTGCGATACTCAAGTTCACCTTTACATGTTATTATGTCGGTTTTACAGCAGAACGACATTCATTCCACATGGAAAATGATATGTGCTATAGCTGAACTTGAACCATGAATGCCTGTTCATTAGGCGGATGCTCTAACCACTACACTATTGGTGTGCTGCTTCATTTTGATGTATACTCATTGTTCATAGTTACCTGAACATACGCCTCAACACTTCACTAACACAGCAGTCATCCATTCTCCAGTTGGAAAATAACCACACCACTACACATGCGCCACACCCTACTGCTCTAGACACGTCCCATATTGGCTCACTCCAAGTATATTCAGATGTCCCAAGCTTATAGTCCTGGAACATACATTCATATAATGGTCAGGGTGTTCAAATAGTCTTCCGGTTTTTGGCTCATCTGACTGGAAACTGGGACTGCCCTGTACCTGTTTGAAAGTCAGACTTAGCACGTGGACAAAGATAGCACCACTGTTAGCATCTTACTTGTGGTTGGAGATGCAGGAGGTTTGCTCACATCTGGCCAGCTTGATATGACAGCACTAAATAATACAGGGGTTCTGCTGCTGTTTTCCTTCACATTCCTTATGAATGCTTTATTGTGACCATGTTCATTCTTCATGTATATATATATATATATATATATATATATATATATATATATATATATATATATATATATATATACATATATAGATATAGCTGTCTGTACATACACATGCGTATACACCTACATACTTATTTACATTTCCCATACTGTTGAATGACCGCCACGTATACCCGCTTACGTCTGCTTGAAATTGCCTTAATCACCCTATATCTGACAGCCATTATCCTGGGCATCATATACAATTAGCAACCCTTGCATGGTTTGGACCCAGGAACAGAAACACCATAGTCACTGATTTGACCACTAAACCATCCATGATACTTTCTGCATGGATGGTAGTTAGAATATATGACTTTACTACAGGCATTCCACACTACTGGAAACAAATGTGACTGTCGGTTGGTGTACATATGTATAGTACATGTTAATGTTCATATGTTTCTGAGAGACATTTGTATACATTTGCAAGTATACATATTTATGAATAGGACACGTACTTGACAACTACTTATATGCATGTATGTGTGATGTGTAGCTATGCAACTATAAGTATGTACATTTATAGATCTATGACTACATATCTGGGGTTATACATGGCCATGTATATGAACACCCACATCCGGGAGGGACCTGTACTGTTTGTATACAGGGGTTGTGTGCATCATTACAATGTGGAACCTGGACAGGGTATACAATTTTTGGACATGTACTATTTGGAAGATGGCTATGGGGAAGCTTCCTGGGAACATGTGAAAGGTATATATTCCCGATAATGCACATGGGGAGATGTGGATCATGGTCAGATGTTTAATCCCAGGTCATAAGTTCTGCAGGACTGGGTGGAGCTGAGCAGGGTTGTGGACAAGTACTGCTAATCCAACTTGTGTCCGGATGTCAATGCATATGGAAATCGTGTTGTGCCACCAAGTCTAATCATTAGAACAGACACTTATCCCATGAGGGATGTCCATATATTTTGGATGCCGATGACCCCCATTCTTTTG
Source organism: Protopterus annectens (assembly GCF_019279795.1). Taxonomy (NCBI): domain Eukaryota; kingdom Metazoa; phylum Chordata; order Ceratodontiformes; family Protopteridae; genus Protopterus; species Protopterus annectens. The sequence continues at coordinate 1,078,787,055 of NC_056745.1, forward strand.
GTTATATGAAAATGAGGGAGGGTTATACATGCATGGAATACCTAGTTTGCAGGCCTGAGACTGCTTAGGGTGAGACTGACTACTAGATGTGGGTAGGGGGCACTATGTGCAGATATGTCTGACCCAAGCTAGCAGCCCGAGTATGGGTGGTTTTGGTGGACGTTCAGCAAGGGGGGGGGTGTGCTATGGGGGTGATGATGGGTATTCAATTATATATCCAGGTGTGTAGGGGTTGGATGGCTCAGTTCAGGCCAAACCATTATGTGGTGTGAGCCAGTACCATTTCTGTACATGTGTATCATACATTTTAATGTTCATATGTTTGTGGGCTTGTGTTCTGCAATATGACCTGACAGGGTGTATTGGGGATGTGAATGTATGTTCTTTAGTTTCCTTCTGGATTCTCCCACTGCTCCCTCGTACACCTCCATTTCACCTATTGTACATCCGACCCAGTCTCCCCTTGGCAGATTATTACATTACCCATCACCCCCCCCAAAATCCACATACACACCATCCATCCCTTCTCTGGTTGTTAGCCCATGGCACAGACAGCAGTACACATTGCCTACTCTACATATCTCTGATACCGTTATGGTTGTGAGGCCAACTCTAGCATATTTGGTTTTCCACATGCTGTACTTCACTCACATAGGTACAAGCAAATATGTATCTTTCATGCCATGGTAGGTTGACCCAGGTTATATCCATTCATTTTTGGGCTGTCCAGACAAGGATGACTCAGACCGCGAATGGGCAGATATTAAGTGAATGCTCTAACCATTGGGCTAGGCTTAGCAAAGGGCAGCGGTGCGCAAACATGCTGCGTTTCACTTCCACTTGGTATAAAAATCAACACAACAATGAAATACAGACACGGGGTTTTAAATGTAATAGTTCTAGGGACGGGGGCTCAACCTTCAGCTACATGCTTGTGTGTTTACTCCTGTGATTTTATTTTGGTGTTCACGGAACTCTGTTGTATGCTTTGCATACATTTCAGTATCCATGCAAACTAACAGGATTGATTACTATTTGAGGCAGGCTGTATTAGTCAGCATTTTAGGTTGCGCAGCTGTAGCGGACATGTTCATGCCTTCATGCAGTGCTTAAATTTCCCACCTGCACTTGCGCACATTTCCTGTGCACGTGGACAGTGCGGCAGCTTGCCTTCATTAATATGCATATGGTGCTGCTGCGCCATCTCTACGCCACACGCTCAGCGTAAGGCTAACACCGTCCTTGCACCATGCTTCATAAATCCCTGGGAAAGTTTTTTGCTAAATGCTATCAATAATTCTAGTTAGTGCATTATACAAAAACTGCAATAAAAAATGATAAAATAGTATAGTGATAAAAGCGCTAACAAAAAATTGTTAAAAAAATGTAATATTCTTTTCGAGTCATGATCCCCTTAGGTATAAATAGATGCTAGATAAATTAAATAAAATAAAGCATAATAAATACTATTTAATACTTAGAGTTGGGCTTATAGAATACTAGAGATAACAGATAAAAACTATCTTCCATATGCGCCCCAAATAGTTAAGATACTTATATAAAAGGTATGTTACTAAATTAATATAAAATACAGAACACCAGCCCTGTCATATAGCCTATCGGGACAATGCTTTCAGTTTAAACAGGCTACTAATGTAGCAATATTTGTTGATCCCTGGCCAATGGTTGGCATCCAACAAGATCTGTCAACTTAGTTCTTTTTTTTTTCCAGATGTAGCATCCATGGTCCATCCCTATCATTAATGGCCACATTATCTATTGCTATAAATTTTGAACCAATTGTCCTTATATTGCTTAATGTGCCTCAATAATGTATTATTAAGATTGCTCTTCCTAATGCAGTAATCGTGCTCATAAATCCTTTCTCGCAACCTACATTCAGTTTTACCTATGTAAAAACCTGGCACTTATCACACAATGCTACATAAACAATACTTCTAGAATCACATTAGTATTTACCTTGAATTTTATAAGTTACACCATGAACAATGAAGGATTCTCTCACCTTATGTGTTTAGAGTAAGAACAAAGTCCACACTTCTTCATACAAGGCATATTTCCAATGCCTTGAATCTGTCCGTTCTCTAATAGGTTCTTAAAATCGGAAGCTTTTCTGTAAACAATTAGTGGTCAGTCCCCCACTTTATTTCTAACACAATTATCCTCATTAATAATGGTTCAGTTCTTGTATCAGATTTCCCTCACCCATTTATAATTAGTACCAAATGCAGTGCAGGGATTTGATTTTCAAATGGAAGCACCTAGAACAAGTTCAGGTATTCAGGAGAAACTGATGAATTTGACTAGACGTTCTTAAGTATAAGAAACTACAATTGGAGAACACATATTTTTTGAATGCATTAGGACACAACAAATACAGAAGGGCTTGAAGCAATGGCAATCCCTTACAGGCGTTGAAATTAATTCACCCCTACATTTGGATTTATTAAAGCTCTTTGATAAACAGGGGTGTGAATTTCTTAAATTGTTGATGAAACACAATGGGGTACTTATTAATAAATTGAATAATGAACTGAGTTTGCTAGATTCGAGCATTAAACAGGATCTACATATGAATATGACCATATATGACTACATCTGTAACAGTTGAAAAGTGGAAAGATCAAAAAATTACAAAGAGATAAAGATGAATACGAGAATGGAAGTGCTTATTCACTCCCACTGGCATCTCAACAATGGGGCAGAAAATATCCAGTATATGGTGATTATCATATTAATGATCTAACCCTTCATGAGCAAGCCAATAATTTTCATTGGAAAGTAGAATTGCCTAATCGGCTCGAGAACAACCAAAGGTATCCAAGGGGAGATTATTTTCTTGTGATTTGTAGTGTTAAATGTTATGAAATTCGATGTTATGGGTTTTAGATGTTCTGGTCTCAGTGTTATGAAATTCGATGTTATGGGTTTTAGATGTTTCAAAGTAGACCTATATATATATATATATATATATATATATATATATATATATATATCAGAGACAGTAATTACAGTAAGTGTTAAACCTGACTTCTGTTTTAGTCAATACCAACTATGCATGAGAGAAAGAATGGTCGGAAACCCAAAAACAAAGAACCAAGTATAACCAAGGTCCCCAAATCAGCCACAGGCAAGAAAAACACTTGTAGAATCTGAATCAGGGAACAATACCCACAAAATAACATTTCAAATATTTATTAAAATAGTTAAGCACTTTCGTCCCTACAACAAACTGAGACTTCTTTAGCTCTATTCACAATGAGTGAATTTAAAAAACAATTAAGTAAAACCATGTCATATCTCAGCAAATCAAGTTAATTCACTAGTTACATAGTTAATAATTGCAAATACACTTGTCTATCCTTATTGTTAAAAGAATAAATTAATAAAAACTTTAACAAAAACAATTAAGTAGTGAAATTTGTGTAAAACAATGCTGTCAAAGCTTAGCTGCCTGCAGTTTTAATGCACTGCTTATAGACAGCATATCATTCAACCCTGAGTATGAGCTAGCATCTAGTCTTATTTGCCACAACAGTTTACAGTACCGGAGCCTATGGTTTGATGCTGCTCCTCCTGGATTAAGTAGTACTTGATCCAAGACAAAAAAAGTAAAACTTCTTGTTTTCTGTACAAGATAACCTATGTCTAAAAAGAGCAGTGTTGGCATAGTAATTACCCATACCATAATAGTGTTCATATACCCACCTTCTGAATGCCTGTTCAGGCTTGCTGACATAAAAATGGTTTGTCCTTGTTTGTGCCATAGCAGTAATTCACCTTTGCTCCCCCCAAAAGAACAGTCTATCCTTGTGTGACGCCCCACCACTGGACCAGTAATCAAGGAGCCTCAATCCACACCACTAGCAGCAGTGGAGGATGTACATTAGTAGGATGACAGGTACAAATACATATTTCCAAATGCATCTCTCTACATCAACTGCAATTTCCCTTAAGAGCACATAAAGACCACAGTCAGTCTGGGGTTGGTTTCTTGCTCTTTCTCCAGATCCCCAATAAGACTTTCTACTGACACAGCTATAGAGTTGAGATCTCAGCTGAATGGCCAAGCCAAGACCTCCAACACTCCCTCTGTCCAACCAGTGCTTTGTGTCACTACCAAAGTAGCTGACACACATGCTCTTGGAGATTTGATTTATACGCACACACGCACACACTCACACACACACACACACACACACACACACACACACACACACACACACACACACACACACACACACACCTGAGAAGGGCTGGCACAGGTTTACTAGCTATGCGCTCTTCTGCCCAAACTCTAAGGTAGTTATTACTGCCACCAGCCACCTCCTTATCACCTACGTTAATGCTTTAACAAAGGGTGTCCAATCTTACTAAGTAATGTTGCTATCAATGCAAATGGTAGTTTGACCAAGAGCAAGGCTTTTAGGAGTGGCCCACAGTAACACCAAATAAATATGCAAAAACTTAAATATTTCTAGACAGATCCGCCACAGTGAAAGGTTTAAATATATTTAATAATAAATAATAAAAGAACAAGAAAATACTCAGTATATGTTTGCAGTGCTATCAGAGTTTAAAATCACAGGAAATAGTTAAAACAACATTTCAGGACAGTTTCAAATAAATAAAGAAAAATATCTAAATTAAGCTTTGCTGTATTGATGACTATATCTAAGAGAATTCCTATACCCTAGTACACTTGCTTAATCAGAGCAGCAAGGCAGATGTGGTGAACAGATCCTCTAGCTGATGTTGTCAGGTCAAAGACAGAATACAAAATGCTCAGTTTCTCTCAGAGAGTTCTTAAATTAATATCTCAAATATTACTGCTAGGATAGCTTGCAGAATTACATCATCTCTTGTCATCTGACTCTATACCAGGTAAGCCCCCTACTGCTGAAAGCTAGCAGTATTTAGCATCTACCTGTGAAAATACATACAATAGAGCTTTTCTTCAGATCTTTGCAGGTCCTGGAAATCATAAAACAATAAAAAACTTCCAAGACAACACAGAAAACCTCTCTAGTACAGACAATATGCCTCTTGCTGCAATGAAACTGAAAGATAACATCTTTTTATTGCATGGCCATAAAGTAATTTAATTTCAGCTATTTTTCTGAAGTTAACCTTCTGTATTCCAGTTTCCACTATTAAAATATATGCATCTAAACAGTTACAATAGTGCAGGTGCATTTCTGTTCTATTCCAGTAGGGTATGCTGTGGTTACATTTTCAGCACTTTGCAAAAACCTTTTCAAAACACACTTCTGTACCAACATTTTGGTATACACCTGACATACATTTCTAATACATTTGTAACACGAGTATCGTATATGAATCATGTTAATATTCACAAATAATATATCATTATTTACAAAATTCCAGATGGCTGTCCTGGCAGTATCCCCATTTATCAAACTTCGTCCCCACCTCAAAGACTCAAGCTAGTTTTTCAAGTAACTCTTGAGAAATGTTGCCCAACATAATGCATCAGAGACACTACAGCTGCAGCTAACACTGGGTAAGACAGTGATTCAGGTCATAGCCCATTATAGGTCCCCAACCATGTCCCAAGACACTTACTCCACATTCGTAAGCACCCTGGAGATTATTAGGGTCCAGCCTAACACATTCATACTGGGTGAGTTCAACTACCCCTCCATTAACTGAGAAAACTACTCATGTACCAATACACTTGCCCAACGTTTCCTGGAATTCATTAATTCCAATGCCCTGGACCAGCTCATTCTTACCTCCACTAGAGGTAGCAACATCCTTGACCTGGTCATTACTAACATGGGCAACCATTGCTCTACACCAATAGTAAACTCCTCCCTGGTTAGATCCCACCACAAACAAATCACCTTGGAAATACACCCCCCACCCCACCCCCCACAAAGGTAACCACCATGAAAATCTTCTGCAACGCTAACTTTGGGCTCCTAAGAACAGAGGTGGCTAACTTCACAGCACCCATGCAAATGGAGAATAGTTGCATGAAAGCCGAATCATACACCAATGCACTGTACGAACACGTACATAAATGCATGGATCTTACCATACCCAATAGAACCAAGATGCCCTTCTCCAAAAAAAAAAGGAAGCCAATCTGGTGGTCCCCTACCATAAACAAACTCTACAACAGGAGGAAACTGATGTGGAATAAGGTGAATTCCCAAGACTGGAAAAACTCCCTTATCAGCCTCAACAAAAAGTTGAGTTCCCTCATCAAATACTCTAAAGCTAGCTATGAAAACAGAATTGCAGCAGATAGTAAACTAGCTATGAAAACAGAATTGCAGCAGATAGTAAAGACAACCACAAGGCCTTCTATATGTATGTAAAGAACCTCCATGGCAAAATCCAGATTTGCTCTGAGCTACTGCACAATGGTACCTCCTATACCAAGCCAACAGATATTGCCAATATACTGGCTGACAGATTCAGTGCCAGCTTTACCTCTCCCATCAAAGGACCAATCACAATACTTGTAGATTGCCAGGCACCCAGTATTACTGTTGCACAGGTTAAAACAGCACTGTCCAAGACGAAGAATACAGCTTCTGTGGCACATGACAGTATCCCTGGCTGTGTTCTACATGAACTACAGAGTGAACTGGCACCTCACCTGTGTGTCCTGTTCAATCACAGCCTCACCTCATGCTTTGTCCCTACCGAATGGCACACTGCTATAGTCATCCCTCTCCACAAAGGAGGAGTGACTACAGACCATGGGAACTATTGCCCCATTAGCCTGACAAGTCCTATATGCAAAGCTATGGAATGCATCATCATGGACCTAATAAACAAGGATATAGGGACTCTCCAAACTCTGTATCCCACACAGTTTGGTTTTGTGAAGGGTAGGTCATGCCTGCTCAACTTGGTCGACTTCTTTGAGTCAGTCACCAGAGCTGGTGATGAAGGCAAGGTGGTTCATACAGCCTGCCTTGATCTGGCTAAGGCCTTTGATACCATTGCCCACTCAGGAATCATAGAAAAATTCACTAAGCTAGGCATCAACCCCTATATCACTAGGTGGGTTGCAAACTGGCTCACAGATAGAACCCACAGTGTGAAAGTAGCTGACTCCAAGTCAGACTGCCAACCAGTCATGAGTGGAGTCCCACAGGAATTGGTCCTGGGTCCTCTCCTGCTTAGTATCTACTTCTCAGAAGTCCAGTCCAACATGAAGGGACTCTGGCTGACAAAGTTTGCAGACGATTGTAAGTTGGGAGCCATTATTAGCTCCCCAAGTGATATTGATATCCTACAGAAAGGCCTCACTGAGACCAATGACTGGTGTCAGAACCATGGCCTTAAGCTCAATACCAAAAAATGTGTCATCATCCCCTTTGAGAAAAACCCAGTTCCCATGAACTACCACATTGATGGTAGTCCACTGAACACAGAAGGCATTATAAGAGATCTGAGAACACAGGTTGACATCAACATCTCCCTTGACCACCACACTACCACTGTGGTCAGAAAGTCCTTCTATGTGGCACATCTCTTTACTAAGCATTTTGCATCCAGGAAGAAAGAGGTCAATGTCTCCCTCTACTCTTCCCTCATTAGGCCAATCATCGAATACAATGACCCATTTGGCATGTACCTCACTAGGCACCTGCAACAACTGGAGAGGCTGCAAAAGTACCTCACAAAGAGGATCCTAGGCCTTAAACACTTGTCCTATATGGATAGACTCAAAAAACTCCAACTATTCTCTGTCTCATATCGCCTACTTAGAGGCGATCTCTGCTTAACTTATAAAGCCATGTCTGACCCAGCTCTGTTAGAAAAGCTACATCTAAATAAATCCCAATCCCTCCACACGACACGCTCCAGAGACCTCAACCTCATTACCACAGTCAACAGAATGTGCTGGGGGGACAGGTTCATACCCCAGAGACTGCCCATGCTATAGAATAGACTTCCCATACATGTCAAACAGAGCACCTCGCTGGCCCTCTTCAAGAGAAATCTTGATGAGCGGATGGGAAATAGAAACTTCACCCCGGGGATAACTCCAGTGGTTCTACTCGACAGAGGCACTGGAAACTAAGGTCATGTGGCACGATGCCAGGGTAATTCCGTGGGCTAGGCTTGTAAAGGCTCCAGGGCCATTAGCCTAGTACACACCTATGAATGTATGAACTTATCTGGGAATACCTTACCCCACTCCTTGTCTTGAGATTCCAGCTGCCTTGGCATTGCTGACCCTAGTACAGTGTTGCACTGTCTTATCATATGCCTGCAACCGCAACCCTAGGCTCCAACATAGTGATTTGGTATTTTGCTGGCTGGCTCCCTGTAGCCATAGCTCTCCCTCAGACTCCTCCTCCCTCTTACTGCAAATACTTAGAACCAGGGCCTCCCTGTCATGGTAAGGTTTCATGATGTTAATATGGTACAATTTGTGCCCCTGCCTCCTGCCTAGCGGTTTTACCATTTAGTTAACATCACTGACTTTCCTTACCACCGTGAAGAGTTCCTTCCAAGCTGCCTGCAGCTTGTTGTGTCTGACAGGAATAAGAGACATAAACTGCTGCCCTACAGAATACTCTCTAGCTCAAGAATTCCTGTCATAACAGACCTTTTTCTGCTGTTGGGCTTCTGTCAGGTTCTCCCCGGCCAAGCCCATGAGTTCCCTGAGCCTTGTCCTGAGATTTAGGACATATGCCATAACAGACTCCTTGTGGGATTCACACTCACCCTCTTACTCATCATGAATCAAATCTAGAGGCCCCCTCACCCCATGCCCATACAGCAACTTGGAGGGTGAAAAACCTGTGGATTCCTGGTGCACCTCTCTGTAAGCAAACAGCAGATGGGCAAATATTTGTCCCACTCCTTCTTAAACTGGTCTGCAAATGTCCATAACATGGTCTTTAGTGTAGAGTTTAACCTCTCAACCAGACCATTAGTCTGGGGATGGTAGGGGGTAGTCTTTAGGTGCTTCACCCCACATTGCTTCCAAAGACAAGCCAGCAGGTCTGACATTAAATTAAAACTTCAGTCAGTATTTCTTTTGGGAAATCTAGCCTGTTGAAAATCTCTAACAAAAGCATTTGTCACCTTTTCTGCCTCTACTACCACTAGGATATATTTCTTCCCTGTAGAACTTGGGGTACTCAGATGCCCCACAATAATCATAGCTACCCTCTGAAATGGCTCTTCAATCACAGACAAAGGCATTAAAGGACCCTTCACCTTGTCTCCTGTCTTGCCTAGCTTTTGGCACTGTTCACAGGTCCTCCAGTACCCTGTTATATCCCTGGAAATCCCAGGCCAATAAAAGTTCTTCATAATACGTCTCTTGGTACACTTTATACCCATATGTTCAGCAAAGGGAATATCATGGCTATGACTAAAAGTGCTAGATGGTAGGCTCTGGGCACTACCAACTGCTGTATTCTCTTACCCTCTAGCCCACCTTCAGGTGTCCATTCTATATACAGTAACCATTTGTCCTAGTATACATATTCCCCCTTTCCTTGACAGTCAGGTGCCTCACTAGTGACCTCCCTCAGACCCTGTAATGTAGGGTCTGAGAGCTGAGCCTGTCTCCACTCTCTCTTTGTAACCCTTCCCAGCTCCACTTCCACAGGAAGCCAGGTATTCTCTGACTGCGGTGCCTCGCTGTCAGCCTGGGTACTACTACTCACCTTTGCTTTTGCAGTCACTCTGTTCAAAGGAGAATCCGTGCCCACAAGCAGCTGTGGTTGACCTTCAGTCTCTCTACTACAGGGCAGCTCCCTCCCTGAAGTAGCCACCTCATCATTCCTGACTTAAAGTTTGTGGTCTGTCCGTGCCCCCCCCCCCCAGGCTACCAGACCCACATGCTTGTCTCCAAGCCTGACTGCCTGTAACTGCATGCACACAAGGTACTGCATTATCAAAATCATTCCCTCTCAGGACATCTGCAGGGATATCCTGAAACACACCTACCTGCTTGCTTCCTTTTTCACCCTCCCAGTCAAGGTGAATCGTAGCCAAAGGTATTTGGAATGAGGTCACTCTTAAAGGTCTGACTGGAGTAAATAATTGCCCAAGCAAGTAGTGCTCCTCTGTAACCATTTCTGGCTTCACAATGGTTATGTCAGAGGCTGTGTCTCTCTTAGCAATGGCCTGTTTCCTATCTGTTAAGATAGGCTTTAACGTATTGTGGTAGTTTGGTAGCCTTATTGTCCTCAGACAACTTACTACTGGCATTCTGGCATTCCCACTTACAGGCTCTCCAATCTTTTTTTCCTCACCTTCCATCCTTGGACAGCAATATGCTACATGGCCCCACTGGTTGCATTTAAAACATTTAACCCTTGATCCTGACCATGTACCTGAACTAGTGGCTTCCCCTGCTACTGGCAGACTCTGTTGGGGCAGTCTAGGCTTGCCCACCATGAGTTCCATTAGACCCATGAGCAGCACTGGGTATCCCTTTCCTCTGCAGTGATGCCCTGCTTGCTAGATATAGGTCTCCCCTTTTCCCCAACTCATCTGCAATCTTGCATTCCCTACCTGCCAACCAAATTCTCATGTCCTGAGGCAAAGTGCTAAGGGCTTGTTCCCTCACCAAAAGGTCTGCTAGCCCTTAAAAAGTGGTGACCTGATACCCACTCAGTCATCTATGAAAATAAGTGCTTAGCTCAGAAATATATTCACACACACTTTCATCTGCCTTGTGTCTATGCTCATGAAGCCTTTTTCTATAAGCTTCAGGTGTTAACTTAAAACACTCTAATAATTTTTAACAGCATTATAGTTTAAGCAATCAGTATCAGACAATTTAGAAATAGCAGTTACAGCTTTAACATGGAGTAAGGGGGTCAGAAACTGTACCCAGAACCATTGATCAAAATTATACTGTTTAAATACCCTTTCAAACATATGAATGAAACTATCAAAACCATCACCCTCTGTAAATTGTGGAAGAAATTTACTGACATTTGCTGCTTCTGGGGTTCGGTTACTCCCTCCTTCATTACTTCCATTACCCTAGAGAAGAATAAACATCTCCTTTTCATATTTCCTCTGCCTCTCATTTTCCTCAGCTTCCAGATATTGCAGTCTCTCTGTTGATTCTGCTTCAACCTCCAAACACTGCAGTCTCCCTACTGATTCTATTTGGAAATGTTTGGGCTCCAGTTCAAGTCTCTTTAACTCCAGACAGATTTTTAAGTCATCTTGTGGAAAGTTGAACTATCCATTTTCTGAGAGCTGTACATCCCCAAGGCTAGTCTGGTTGTCCTCCTGGTTGCTGGTGTATGATGCAGCTGTGACTAAGGCTGCAATCATTTGTGCTTTCGTCAGGTTGGCATTCACCAGTCCTTTGGCCTGGCACAACTGGCTCCTTGTCAGCTTGCCATACTCCTCTGCTCACATTCTTGCCAGCACTCCCTGACTAACTAAGCTAACAAAACAAATAAATAAAAGTAAAGTGATGTGAAACTCTGAATGTTCACTGTATGGCTGATTGAGAGTGCAAACACTGTCTTCAGTGACCACTGTTTACAGGATACAGGGATTCGATATCAACACCATTGAATCTTAATATGTGATGTGGTGATCCCACAACTGCCAGATAATAAATGTGATACCCCACCACCACCACTGGACGAGTAATCAAGGAGCCTCAATCCTCATGACTAGCATCAGTGTGGGATGTACACTGGGAGGATGACAGGTACAAACAGTATTTACAGATGCAGCTCCCTGCATCAAGTGCAATTTCAGGACACTGAGGCCACAGTCAGACTGGGACTGGTTTCTCCCTCTTTCTCCAGATTGCCAAAAAGACTCCCCACTGGCACAGCTATAGAATTGAGATCACAGCTAAGTGGCCAAGCCAAGACATCCAACACTCTCTTTGCCCAACCAGTGCTTCATGTCCCTGCTCAAGTAGCTGACACACTCTTGCAGATTTGATTTATATGCACACACACCTGGGAAAGGCTGGCACAGATTTACTAGCTATGCCCCCTTCTGCTCAGACTATAAAGTAGTTATTACTGCCACCAGCCAGCTCCTTATCAGCTATTTTAAGGCCCTTAACAAAGGGTGTCCAATCTTACTGTGTAATGTTACTATCAATACAAATGGTAGTTTGACCAAGAGCAAGGCTATTAGGAGTGGCCCACAGTATCACCAAATAAATATGTAAGTACTCTCAGAACTTAAATATTTCTAGACAGATCTGCCACAATGAAAGTTTTAAATATATTTAATAATAAATAATAAAAGAACAAGAAAATACTCAGTATATATTTACAGTGATATCAGAGTTCAAAATCATAGGAAATAAAAAAAAATTGAAGGACAGTCTCAAATAAATAAAGAAAATATCTAAATTAAGCTTTACTATAGTCATGACTATATCTAAGAGAATTACTATACCCTAGTATATTTACTTAATTAGAGCAGCAAGGCAAATGTGGTGAACAGATACTCTAGCTGATGTTGTCAAGTCAAAGGCAGAATACAGAACTCTCAGTCTCCCTCAGAGAGTTCTTAAATTAATATCTCAAATGTTACTTCTGGGATAGCTTGCAGAATGACATCTTTTCTTGTCATCTCACTCTATCCCAGGTAACCCCCCTACTGCTGAAAGCTAGCAGTATGTAGCATCTACCTGTGAAGATACATACAAAAGGGATTTTCTTCAGATCATTGCAGATCCTGGAAGTCATAAAACAATAAAACACTTCCAAGACAATACAGAAAATGTCTCTAGTATAGACATTATGTCTCCTTCTGCACTGAAACTGAAATGTAACATCTTTTTATTGCATGGCCATAAAGTAATTTAATTTCAGCTATTTTTCTGAAGTTTACCTCCCGTATTCCAGTTTCTACTGTTACAATACATACATCTAAACAGTTACAATAGTGCAGGTACACTTCTGTTCTGTTTCAGTAGGGCATGCTGTGGTTACATTTTAAGCACTTTGCAAAAACCTTTTCAACACACACTTCTGTACCAGCAGTTTGATATACACCTGACATACAGTTCTAATGCATTTGTAACACAAGTATCTTATCTGAATCATGTTGATATTCACAAATGACATATAATTATTTACAAAATTCCAGATAGCTGTGCTGGCAGTATCTCCCTTTGTCACACCTTGTTTATGCCAAAACTGTAATTCAGATTTGTCCTCCTCAAAAAAGAACAGGCAAATTGCACATTTTGCTAACAAACCATCTTTGAAATGCTAAAAGTGCTGTGAAAGGAGCAGTCTCTGAAACTTTTGTACATATTATCAAAGACCATTCCATTTTCAAGTATTGACAATCGTGTACCTGTAAAATGTCTTGACAAACATGTCCATGCCATCAGTGCACTTCTAACTAATGCATACAGATAAAAGTGTAAAAGACTTTGCTTCAGATTTTTTTAACTACATTCTAGCATATGCAGTGTGTAGCTGACAAAATGCAAGCATACCGTCTGAAGTTCAGTAATCCTCTGTGCGGATATATCCCAAATAAATAGTTTATATGTAGTCTTCCAAAAATAAACAAGTCTCTTCACCATCAGTTTGCCTAGCTACATGGTTGCCTTTTTATATAGTGCAGATTCAGGGCTGTTAGCACAGTGAAGATGCAAATCAGGCGTGAACTCATTAGAATTGCCGAATCCCAAATATTTGGATCTGATTAGAAGATGTAAACATAGTGCAGAGATTCCCTTAATGTTTGTTTTTAATGGATTGCAACTGTGAATGGTTACTGGTTGTGAGAAGGAAAACACAACAGCACTGCAGGCTGCTTTACTTCCATTAGGTATGTCAGGTTAGATTGGCAAAGTGTTAGATTTATGGCTGGAAATGTAAGTAAGCAGCACACAATTCACAGGTTGTGTTCCTTAACATTCAACCTGCCCTGTTGGCAACTGATATTATTCCTAGCTTATATCTTCACACATTTTAGGATCAATGATATAGAATGGCTTGCACACTGCACGTCTCAGAGTACTGGTCAGACAACTAAAGAATGACCAACAAACACAGAAAGGTAAGACAGAGCTATATATTTGCAAGCAATAATCATAAAGGTTGGGTGATCACTAAGTGCACTACATCCAAAAATAAATGTGCAAATCAAATAACAGTTGTATGGTTTGATATTACTGTAGATTGTGTTGCAGTTGGTTGTATGCAGAATGAGTTCAGTTCTTTGCTGCAAAGCTGTCTGTGTGCCAAAGAGGGATAAGGCACCCATCTTGTGTTCTGAAGGTGCATTGGAGTGAGAGTTTAAACCCATAGCTATGAAGACATCTCATGTGAGCCATCCTTTACTTGTGTGTATGTCACATATTGATTTTCCCACTTCAAATACTTGCCCACTTTTCTTTTTCTCCTTTTCTGTATTTGTGTAATTTATTTTTTTTTTTTGGAAAGGCAGTGTTTGTGTGATGTGGCACATAGTGTAATCGTGGTAATGGAGGAAAAGAATGGCAGGTTTGGCTGTGCTTATCTTTGTTTATGTGAAGTGCTGCATTGTGCAAACTGGACAACAGGACCCTCCAGGATGCAGACAGGACACAGACAGCCAAAAATAGAAACTGGATACATTCCATTAATGCTATTGGGCATCGCACAAACCCACTAAGCGTCATTGAGCAGCAGTTAACAGTAAGATTTTAGGAATAATCATTAAAATAGGGAATATCATGGAACTCCTCCTGTGGCAGCAGTAAGTGTAGGGCTGCAGGAGAGATGTCCTGAGTTTAGTACAGGGTACTCAAACTTTTTTTCTCTTGTGACATTGCAGTTTGTAGAAATGAACTTAAACATAGACAAGTGTTATTGCAACTTTCTTGTGGCAACAGGTGTAAGTGTAGGACTGACATATATATGATCCTGAGTTTTAATACAGGATATTCCATAGACTTTTACTGTTGTTTCTCTTTCCATTATAGTTACTTTGACTTATAACATTTTAGACAGTGGACCTGATATTAATTATATGTATGAAGGATGAAACACTAATATTGTGTCAGTTATTTATTTTTTTATCTATGTATTTTCACATTTATTATCAGATGTATGACTGTGGGTATAATGTGTACAATATTCCTGTAAGTATAATGTTGCTATCTGGACTTGTATGGCCTTCATACTTGCCTAAGACACATACACAACTGCCTCTACATCCAATAACCTTGCAATTGCAATTGGAATAATTTAATTCCTCATTGCTTGAAATTGCTGTTCTCAGCTTACCATCATGCAAATAAGTTGCTTGAGGGTGCGCACTCCCGAGCAAAGCATTTGCATAATCGTGAGCAGGAAGCAGCAGTACCAAGCAGTCTGTGCACTCCAGTAAATGTGATAACTGGAATTGGTGGGAAAGTATCAGTTTCTAATGATCTATATCCACTGATAGACATCACAGGCATTTGTGGGGAAGGTGCCAGGTTTAGGGCACAGAGGTGGGGTGTCCAGCAGTACAGGATATTCACTGGACTCCTAGTTAAGAACCACTGCCAAAGGCTTCTGCAGAAGGACTATTTTGGCTCCCAGTACAAGTCTGAGGCCTGGGATAGTTTAGCCCAGGCTGTATCTAGTGCCACAGGTACCCTGTGTTCTAGAGAGCAACATAGGCATTATTTCAATGACCTATGTAGGAGGAAGAGGGATACTCTTGATCATTGAATTGAGGAATTTAGGAATGAGGACATCCTGCACCTGTATAAATATCAACTACAGGGAGTACTTGTAAGACTTACAAAGCTGGATTGAGGAATCTAGGACTGAGGACATTCCACACATGTATATGTATCAACTACAGAGAGTAGTTGTAAGACTTAGAAAGCTGAATATAGGCAAGACTGGTATGCATAATGGTGTTCTGCTGTTTTTTCCCTAGCTGTAATTTCTGACCCTATGTGGCTAGATTGGCAAGGATGAGGGAAGTATGTGGTACGTATGCAGTAGAAGAATAATGTTATTGTAGCATTCAAAGTTAAATAAAGTTTATCTGGCATTTTTATAGAGTTGTATCAAACTGAGCATGCATAACCCAACTATAAAAGAAAGTATGTATACATTAGTCTGTAGCATAAACCAATTCTAAGAGGGCAATATTAGACCCTGGATATAGGTTGTGGATTCAAATACCACACTTCACAATTGTACAATACTGTTAATCCTTCAATAATTTGTTTGTTTCTTAATCCTTCAATAATATTGTCATTAAATTGAAACCTCTACCATGCATATGTGCAATATATGCACATTTCAAGGATTACTTGCTGCAATCTGTAGTATAGTGTGCATCTGTTAGGAGGTATACTCTTAAATGTAACAGGATAATAGAGTTAAATAATTGCATTAATGCATTGTATGTCACATACAAAGGTACTAATCTTATCTCTTTTTTTCTCTCACCCCAACCCTTATCTCTCTTTTTATTTTAATTTAATTTTATTTTATATTATTTATACAAATAAGTTTTGTTTCATTATTTGTATTTTATTTTATTTTCTTTTATGGATTTTTTTATTTTCTTTTAGTTTATTGTAAAACTAATTTTTATTTTATTTTATTTTATTTTTTTATGTGTTTTCAAAATGTATCCATGATGCTCCATGACACAAAGGGGTAGGCCAGCCCCACTGGACCCACCTGCCCCTGCTCCACTGGCTCCAGCACCAATGCCCAACATGTCTGGGAGCCAACCTGACAGCACTGCCTCTGCTATCCTTGTACTACATGCACCCACAGGTAGTCCTGCCCTGGAGGCTGATCCAGTGGTACCCTCCAGAAGTAGTGGTGGAGGTGGTGATTTCATCACCTGCAGGGAGTTGGGAGATATGTTGTGTAGGGTCATGCACCACACCATTGGTGCATGCCTATGCCAGCTGGACAGACTGCTCTCTCTGTCATTTTACATAGTACTAGGATGAGGAGGAGATGTTAGGCACTCCAGCCACCAGCGAAGATTGGTGACAGTGATGACAGTTCAGTGGGTGAGGACTCAATTCTCACTGTCTCCCAGCTTGATGACTGTTGGCTCGGGGTGTCCCCACCCTCACCCCAATCATGGTATCCGCCAAACGTTTGTGTCCATCACTGCCTCTGTCTGTTGTCCTGTTTGCCTTGTCTGACTGCAATTGTTTCCTCACCTACCCAACTTACCTGACCTAGACATACCTAAATCCCTTCCCCAACATTCCTCTCTCTCTGAAATAAAAAATAAATGGGCACCTGTCCCACAAAAAAATGTCCAATACACAGCTCTCCATTTTGCACAAGTGTCTTCGTGACACACATGATTCAGTCCAACTGGCTATATAACATGATTGTGTTTTGGTCATCCCTGTCTCTGGAGGTGACAGTCCAAATTCAATTGATATTTTACATACATGTTCAGTTTACAGTGTTAAAGAAATGGATATCTATGATTCTTTCCTACATCCCTCCTGCACATTCTTGTCCTGCTTTCCCTTTGTTCTTCTCCCTGCTTGCTCTCCATTTCACCACTTTAAGCTGGACAAAAATAGAATCACACACAACACATATAAGTTATTGGAAAAACAACGGCTCCCTTCAATTTTTGGGCTCCATGTTTGCATAGAGGTGTACATTGAGCACCAAAGTGCAGCAACAAAGAGCAGTGACAAACAGCTGCAGTTACCTCTGCACAATGCCACTTAACCCTGCTGCATTATGCCAACACATAGCAACACATCTGCTATAAACAAATCATGTCATTGCAATATCAATCTGTAATTAAAATTATTTAAAAGAATTATATATACCTGGATTTGATCCCAGTACAATCTGTCCCCCCAAAGGAATACATCAATGCAGTAACACGTGTTGCCACTGAGTCAGTTAAGCAGCAGGTGTGTTTCATAAATTCAATACTAACTGTCAGACTTTATTAATGCAGCTTTTATTTGCGCATTGCTTAGCTACACTCAGACGTGTATCTTGCATGCTTATATACTTGGCTAACTGTCACACAAACTCACTGCTCCCAGTGCTATGGAACACTAAATATTATGTATTATTGTTGTTTACTGTCCATTTCTTGTCTATGACATGGCATTACATATAAACCATTATAAATTAAAGGCCCTTTCTCACAGTATGTCACATATTTACAATACAGCCAGGTGTTGCCACCCCATCCCACCCCAAGCACTGCAGCCCTGGTGTCTCAGTATTTTTTCACACATATATCAATCATTCTACAAAATGGAATATCAAATGTTGTGTGATATGCAATGCACATCAATCAGGTAACATGCAGAACTACAACTATTGACCCATACACCTCAAATCCCTTATCTGCAAGGCTAGGAAAGGACTCAGCATGGACCATATCCTCAGGGACATATGTGGACTTCAACACACTTGCTCTGATACATTTTGTTTTTGTCAAGGGTAGATCTTGCTTATTGAATTTTGTGGACTTCTTTGATATTGACCCCAAAGACCTAGATGAGGGATAACAGGACATATCACCTATGTGGAGTTATCCAAGGCCTTTGACACTATTCCCCATTCATCTGTCATAGACGAATATCTCCCATGTGGGAATTAAGGCATACAGTAGTAGATGGATAGCCAACTGCCTCACCAACATAACACACACTCTCAAAGTTGGTGACTGAATCCACGTCTAGCCACTTACCATTAGAATACCACAAGGATCTGTGCTGGACTCTCAACTGTTTGCAAACTACTTCCCTGGAGTGCAGGCAATGGTAGATGGTGGTTTACCAAGATTGCAGATGACTGGTAACTGGACACACTCATATAGAGACTTAGGGACACATGTTGATAGCAAGCTACACTTTCATCACTATGTGTCCATAGTGGTGACATGCACATTCTGCATTGCACACATCATGCATATGGACATCACATCCAAGACCAGGGTGGTCATACCTCTGCTGTACACTATACTTATCAGACCACTAATTAAGTATAATACTCCCTTCTGTCTGTACCTCACAAGACACCTGTAACAATTTGAGAAAACACAGGTTTGTGCCTGGGTAAATTTATGGCCACCAAACATGACATACAAGGAAAGACTGAAAGACCTGTCACTGTACTCAGTATCATGCAGGCTGCTGAGAGGTGACCTATGCTTGGCCCACAGGACAATCTCAGACCCTACCCTACTGGAAATGTTGGACATCTGCAAATCAGATTGGACAAGAATAACTTGCCCCAGGGTTCTCAACCTAATGTGTGACATAAACAGAACATGCTGGGGAGACAGATATATCCACCAGCTATTCACACTCTTATGTAATAGGCTCCCACTGCATGTGAATCAGTGCTCCTCAATGACCATGCTCAAGCACAGCCTTCACTACTGGTTGAGTGATTGTAAAGTCACCTTTGGAGTGGCACCTCTGTCCCTCATGGAAAGGGTCAGTTGGTGCTGCTCTCAAAATCGCTCTGCTGACAACAACCATATAACTATGCTCAATAAGGGTGAATGTGTTTTTACACAGCTAGGCTTCTAAACACCCTAGGACCATGAGGCTAGTAGCCTCCTATATACCTATGAAGCTATGCAGGTCTCCCAACATCATGTCTCCCACATGACCTGCTAATGTCATCTACTATAAGTTCACCTGCACTCTTGTTAAAGTCAGACTTGTGCTGTGGTGCTTTCTTAAAGAACTGTGTTCTGCAGTCTGTGCACTTAGGTAGGGGTGCTGTTCTCACTGTAATCAACTGTGTGTGTGTGTTTTACACCAGCCTGTAGGTCACTGTTATATACTCCTCAACAGACTGAGCATTTCTCCCCGGGCCTCCGCTGAAAACAGGCTCTGTGGAACCTAGTCGGACTTTCCCATTCAACAAATGATAAAAAAAATAAATAAAAATAAAAATAAAATAAAACAGACACTGCTGATGTCACCACGATGCTTGTGTAAAGTACTGTGTTTTGCAGTCTATGTAGTTAGATAGGGGTTTTATTTTCACTGCAGTCAACTAGTGTGTGTGTGTGTGTGTGTGTGTGTGTGTGTGTGTGTGTGTGTGTGTGTGTGTGTGTGTGTGTGTGTGAACTCTAGCTTGATGTTACAGAGAGCATTTTATACCAGCATGTGAGAGACACTGTTATATTCTCCTCAACAGACTCTCTGAGACACTCCAAGAGTGTGTGTGTGTGTGTGTGTGTGTGTGTGTGTGTGTGTGTGTGTGTGTGTGTGTGTGTGTGTGTGTGTGTGTGTGTGGTGTGTGGGTGAGAGCTCTTGCTTGACATTACAGATATCATTTTACATCAGCATGTGGGACACTGTTATTACCATATTTTACTCAACAGACACTGCTGATGTCAGCTATATCTGATTTTTGGATATGCAGTACTCCCACTAGTGCTGGGTCAGAGACAGGTCTATAGGCTAGGCAGAAGTCACCTCATCCTATCTAAGAAAGATTACAGTGACATGGCTTTTAATCTATCCACATACATCATGACATGGTTTGTAGGCCCTGTGTTATCTTGCTGAGAAAGCCCTGTGGTCTCTCCAACTGCCGCATGTGTCTGGTGAGGTATATACAAAAGACAACATTATACTTTGTTAGTTTTCTGATGAGAGTTGACTACAGTGTTGTCATACAATCCTAAGATCTCAATATGATGGCATGAGTTACAATCTGTACAACAAAGGCTTCCAATACCTGTGTGAACACTTGGTGGTCAAAGTTCAGATTGCTATCTACATGTGTTTCCACTGTGCTTGCATCACAGGATTTCTGCTTAGCAGGACTGTTTTCAATGCTGTGATTTACATGGAATTCCACTTTTCAGATGGGCAACATAATAAATACACATTCCTGCAATTATTTGTAGATCATGTGCCGTTGTCACTATTCAGTTGTCTGTGTTACCTTCTCCTGTACTATGATATAATCATTGGTGAACTCATTGATTGCACACAATATGCAAGAATCAGTAAAACTGTTAAGCCAAAGGCCATATACTTTAGTCTGAACTATCACAAAATAGAGTCCAAACAGTGAAGGGCCAAAACACATATCCTTGGGGTATGCCAGTGGTGACAGCTCTACTGGTACAGATTGATTCACCAACTTTCATAGTAAGTATGTGTTCTGTTGGTGCTCCAGGTGTTTACCCATCAACTGACATAAGGTTAACCCCCAGCTGGGAGAGTTTCTCAATGATACCTGCATGGGGGATTGTATCAAAACCCTAAGCTTGATAACAATAGGCAGTATGCACTGCCTTACCTTCATCCAGGTCTATCACATGGATTATGTGGGCTGTGACAACATCACAGATCACCTATGGCATGACTCAGCACATGCACCTTCCTGAAATGGTTGAATACGCATTTTAATACACCCTCCACATGGGCTATGATCCCATACAAGGGTGTACATCAACTTGCATCCACCTGAGTTGGGGGGACAGCACCTGATGTATGCATGTATATAGACATCCTGACTCTCCTCAACTGTGAGGTAGACCAACATGTCATCATGGACCTCTTCTACATATTCCGGCTGTGTGCTCAGACTTGTGTGAGTTGTTAATGCTACATTAAGTCTGTTACATCTGATAAATGTCCTCAAATAGGTCATTAAGGACATGCATGATGACAACAGCATCATCTTGTGGAACTTGACCAGGTCAAGGCATTTGACACAAATTCACAGTGAAGTATTCAATGAACAATGTCATGTGTGGCCATAAACAGCTATATCACCAAATGGGTAGACCAGTGTATCACATATGTGACATCTCACTATGTTGAAATGTGTGATGTGACCTATATCTCAGGTCCAGTGATCAGGTCCATACATCAGTGTTGTCTGCTAGGCCTTTTCCTGCCAATTAGTTAAGTGATGGACATCACAGATGACATACACATGCTGTGTCCAAACAGCTACCTGAAGGACTACAGATTGTGGGAATCATTGACTCCAAATGTGATATTAGTATAATACAGACAGTATCAACAAATACCAAAAACTGCTGCCACAGCCATAGCAACCCTTGCATTGACAAGAAACACGGATGGACTTGTTAATTCAAGAAACAAACACACCACCCAATTATAATGTGGACATCACATCTTATAATCAGACCAGTAGGTATGTGACCCATGTCCTGGGGTAGATGGTAAGCAGTACATCCACCAGCATATGGTCATGGTGCTGACTACTTCCTTGAATGTAACACAACTACTGGGTATGTGAAGGACATGCACATCAGAGGCCATAATACCTTCATGGTTCCCAGCCTTCATCACACCAATCACTGTGTACAGTACACCCTTCTTCATGTACCTCCCTACCCATCTTCTAGTGATGTGTAACTAAAGTGTAACACCTTTGTCACACTGAGCTGTCACACAGCTTATTGGCCATACCTAAGTATTCTTTCTGTGCAATATACATGACTGTCTAATGGTGCGGAACACCAATCACGTTGTTACACCAGATGCATGTGTGCTATACCTGTTCTGCTTATGCACACACTACATACATAGGTGTTTGACAACATTAATGGCATGTATATCATTTGTGACAGTGTGGATTGTGCCATATATATATGCCATGCACACAAGGCAACTAGCCTGTATTGCCCATACTGTCACATAGAGGTATAGCAGTGTCCCTCCTAACATCCCAAGCAGATGTGACAGTGCCAGGACAGAGTGCATGGTTACCATCATAGAATGTGGATGCATCATAATAGTTGTTCAAGTGTGTGTGTGCAGACTCACCTCTTATCACTCTACATCACATATGTTATGTCAGAGGTATGGGATTACTGGTGGCATTACGCTGATATTGTCCATGATTGTGGTTTGTTCTTCTAATGTTTTCCATGAGCTTTTACCTGTGTCCACCTTGCTGAAGACCTCTGCTGAGAGTACACTCATATTCAGGCAGATCAGTTTGCACAGCTTCACAATATGCACCCTACCCAATTGGATGTCAGATCCCTGATAGATTTCCTCTGCATTATTGATGTAAGGATGTTTATCTTGCACAAACATCTACCCCACTGTTATGTTACCTTGTGTGACAGTCACATAAAACACATTTTCACTGTACAGTCCCTACTGTACCATACATATATGTGATTGGTGTAGTTGTTACAACCACCTTCCATTAACATGCCCTCCTCTGTTGTAGATTAGGGAGTGTCACCTGTCCTCTTTCCTTGTGTCCATTCCTACAATTCATCTGTGTGTCCCTATTCAACACACACACTTCCCCTGAGTGAACATTTTACATGGCAATCCATGTCCCATTAAAGATCATTAACACAGCTTCAGTACAGAATGGCAGGAATGGGATATCACAATACTCTGCACTGTAGGTACACTGTCCTGTACTGTGTTTGGACCATACACTTCACATTCAGATATCTCAAACGTCCAGATATTTTCAGGATGTCCATATGTTTTCCTATCAAATTTGTGGCTTTCTACCATATCACTGGGATGATCTCTGGACTGATATGAGTCAATATTATATACATTTGAGTTCATACCTCTCAACTGTCTTGATTTGTGAAGTGTCATATTTTTGATCTTTTCCTCAAAACATTTTGGTTTTCTGGCAAATAATTAGCATGTCATTGGGGAGTTGAAGTCAGAAACTAATGACAGACATTTGAGTTTCCAACTTCATGCTCTTCAGAAAGTTCATGCTATTGTACAACCTATTATTCTATCAACTTTCCAAGATTGGAAGAGCAATATTAAACATCTGTCCCTATTTCTAGGCCTTTGCCCCCCCCCCCCATTATTTATGGCTTTTGTCCAGATTTCCTGCTCTAAGAGGTTGAGAAGTATGTTTGGGTTTCATTCTACCACATTTCTATGTGACATCTATGGCAAATATGTCCCTATTTCTAGTTAAATATCCCACATTATGTTGACCTTTGTGCAAATGTGTTGCACTAACAGATTGAGAGCTATCTGTGAAGCCCTGGTGATCACTGTGGCATTCCGCTGAAATCCACAGACTGTAGGTGCTCTGCTTTAAACAGAATTGATGTCCACTTTTGCTTACACAGTTTCCTGACTGGCAACACTGTTGTTAGCCAAAAAACTTAGTTGAGACATGCCACATGGGATTAATATGCGTTACACGCTGCTGCTGCTTGCCTCTCACCATCACTCAAACATGTAAACGCCATGCAGCCTCATGGAGTTCATTGAATGCCAGGGCATGTTTACTTATATGGGTCTCTGGTAAAAAAAAAAAAAGGAATTGAATGAAGAATAATTTGCAATTTTGGCTTGCTTGCTTGCATCTCACACTGCATTTTGAAAATTGTGAAGACCCTGAAAATTTATGAATCACAGAAATTTCAAAACTTAGATTAAATGAAATCATATAAATTAAATGTAATCAATACAGTGATAAATGTAGCTGCATTACTGTTTCATCTCTTCAAAGATATTACATTTTAGTTAACAGAGCAAAATTAAAACTCCGAAGGGCTCTACAAATTAATTATATGATGACATTTCTCATGAAAGTCCTCTATTCAGAAAATAATTTAGACTTATTTAGAGACAGTTAAATCAAATAGGGAATAATCTGTCATTTAATGAGTTTATTGGGATTCTTCTTGAAGAATATTAAGCTCTCTGTTGAACTCAGAAATTAAGGTTAGGGCAATGCAGCTCTTTACAATTGAAGATACATATAATAGTATCAGA
Source organism: Protopterus annectens (assembly GCF_019279795.1). Classification (NCBI taxonomy): domain Eukaryota; kingdom Metazoa; phylum Chordata; order Ceratodontiformes; family Protopteridae; genus Protopterus; species Protopterus annectens. Next base: position 1,078,811,770 of record NC_056745.1, read on the forward strand.
GCCCGATTATGGTCAATTGGAGCCCGCGTCTATATTACAAGATCGAAGCTTTAGTTAATCAAATAACTAAAGCATGATCTTGTTAACATCGGAAGCTAAAATTGTCAAACGGCCAATTCAACCAAGGGAAACACTTCCCTTGGCCGAATCAAAAAAAAAAAAAAAAACTTTACATCCGAAATCAAGGGAGGTCTTTGCCCCCCACACCCCCCTACCTAAATATACCAACACCGAGATCGCTCCAAATTGGAGAAATGGGCCAAGGGAAGTGTTTCCCTGGGTTAAATCTGCTGTTTGACAATTTACGGTTTCAATATTATAAGTTTGAGCTTTACTTATTTGATTAAGTAAAGCTTCGGTCTTGTAATATAGAACCTTGGAGCCCTAGGCAGGGTAATGGGACACCCCCCTCCCCCACAGTCAAAAGGATTACTTGGTTGTCTCTCCCTAGTTACTAAAAAGCACTGTTCGGATCTGCCATGGTTCATACTATATTTCTTTTTTGCACTTTTTCAATAATCACAGAGATTTCGATTTAATTTAAAACTTTCACGTTAGATATTTACTAGGCAAAGCAGTCTTGCATTGTCAACAGATTAAGCATGAACAACAGTAAATTTCTCTTCCCTTGAAACTCATGTTTATTGAAAGTGCATCTGACAGCCCATTAAACTACAAGAGACACACTGAGATTCATAGAAAAATATCATACATTAAAGTGCTAATTAGCTTCTGTGTGATGAGTGTAGGAGTTGAAATGACAAATGTGTAATGCATTTGCTAACACAGTGGGACCATCCAATGTATGCACCCTTTTTAGGTTAACCCAGGAGCACTGTGTCTTGAAGTGACTTGGTCAGAATCAGACAGCAGACAAACAAAAATGGAGTGAATCAAGCACAACATTAGAGCAGCAGTTCAGTTATAGCCCATAGCCTCCTCATCTGCACTAAGTACCAGACAGACGGCTGTATCCCCAACACAGTGCATTTACCACTTATGTGCTAGCAAAGCACAAACTAAATTAAAAATGTATACATAATTAAAATATTAACATTAAACTTGTAGACTTCATGCTCTCCAGGTTACTCAAAGACAATAAACATATTGTCAAAAGTAAAAGTACACGGTGCATATGGTGATGTTACTGTTTGCTAAAAACTTCCTTCACACAATAACTAATGTGAGATGCAGGGAATAAGTATTTATGCACAAACACACACACACACACACACACACACACACACACACACACACACACACACACACACACACACCACACACACACGACCATCAATTACAGCCCCTTGTATGACTGAGTACACCTCAGACATTTGCATATGATTAAATGAAGAAATACACAAATGATTAACTAGAAGTATACTTGGCTCACTGCTATGTGAAGCATACGGTGCAACCCAGTGCACCATACTGTTTCTTAACCTCTTAGCTCCACAATCAGAGACAAACACCCAAAATCTGGAACATATTTTAAAGATTGCTCTTAGATACTTAGAAAGTTGTGAGTATAACAGGTTCTATATTAGCATGCATTTTCTGAAGGGTATGAAGTTTGAAACTCAGTTTTTTTTTTCATTTATTGACTACAGTCCAAAATACTTCAGTAGAAAGCCACAAATTATACAAATACCAAACAAGAGATATGAGTAAAAACTCAGAGACAGCGGAGAGCTCTTCTCTGTTTAGTCATCCTTACCTGCCTTTTTCTCAGTATCTGATGTGGCTGAACATGGTATCCTACTGGACCAACTTCAGACTTCCTGTGGAATCTCTGGTACCATACATGAAAGATTTTACCTCTTACTTGTCTGGAGAGAAGGAGAGTAGTGTTTATGGTTTAATCCTGTCTCTCTACCTTCTTATCTCCAAAATCAACATCAGGATCATGCTCTCCATACACAGAATTCCTTCAGGAGAACTCATTCAAGACAGCAACCCTTTCTATCACTGCTACTTAGCCTACACTTACATGACATACAGTTTTAACTCTCTTTTCCTCAGGACCACATACCTGCTGTCATCTCCCTTGCTGAAGGCCCAGAATACACCTAGTCACAGTTGCCTATTAACTGCCTGAATCTTTACACACCTAATATGGTGGCCATGTCTGTTCACAGGGAACTCCCAACATTGAGCCACAAACCAACCACAAGCATGTATTATATATGGAGAGATAGGCTTCACACACTTGAATTTCTTAGTCAAGTGAGTAGTTTGGTGTTATCGTGGATGGCAGGCTAAAATTAAGGACCAGCTGCTAGATATAAAGTCATCATACTATGATTTAAGAACATAACTTGGAATGAGCACTTCCAATATCACCATGGCTGTGCATGACTTGGTATTCTCTTGGCTTGATTACTGCAACTGTCTTTAGTATAACATCCTAATTTAAGAGTATGACAGCCTATAAGTGGTCCAAAATCTAATACCCCCATCTATTAACATACACATATTATCATCAATATATTATGCCACTTCAGTATAATGTGCCAGTTCAATAGAATATGCTATGGTTACCAATACTGCCTATTATTATTTAAGAAGTTTGGTATGGGGGATGTATCCCTATATAATCTGGGTCCAGTTCAATTGGAGAAATTTACTGTATTTTCTGTACAAGAGAAGCTAAGAAACTCTGGTGACCTACTTTACATCCTTGAAGGTAAAGCAGTAAAGAATCCATGTAGGTAAAAGTAAGCAGATAAAAGTAAAAGTAAGTTGTCTGTTCTCAAATGCAAAGGGTGAGGGAAAACATGTGCATGGACACACGCAAACACCACATTCATACACACCACACACATAAAACTCCTTTGGCATCATTACTATTTACAAGTGTGGTAACAGCAAAAAGACAGCACTTTACTAGAATGACAGTGACAAAAAAAGACAGCACTTTACTACAATGTTAGAATGTTATTCAGTACCTGGGTTAAAAGACTACACTGATTTGAGCTCCAGGAATTCTCACTGGCACAAATGCATCGAGCCAAAATAGACAGAAGCTGTTGCACATTGAGCAGCTTAGCAGAACTGTAATTGGGATGAGACAGGTGCTGTCACACAGAACAGCTAAGTGGAATGGCAATCGGGGGGGGGGGTTGTATTTTTTTTTATGTTTTATGGCTGGGTAACTCCCCCACCCCCAGCTAACCCTAGCCCCTAGGCAGCTGCCTAGGTTCCCTTGTGATATATCTGGCCATAAATAGTTTCCATCTGCCAAAGCCAGACACGCTAGGTGGTATTGATAGGCTATCTACTGAAATTTATCATTTTTAACAAGCAAAGGTTAGAAGATCCTTGAAAATGCTTTTCTCATTTATGGAGTTTGCTAATTACTTTATTCCTATTTCTTTTGAAAGAATGCCATAATGTCCATGCTACCTAAACCTGTCAATAATAAGCACTATATTAATAACTATCAGCTTATTTAGCTGCTTAATGTAAATTACAAAATGTTAATTATACTTTAGTGTAACAGAATTAATAAATGGTCTCAATCAGCATGCTTTTATTCAAAGCAATCATTCCTGAAATCTCATAAGAACTGTATAAAATATAGCTAATGGAATTAAAATTCCAGCACTTTCTAGTTGTTTTAGATGTACAAAAAGACTACGATAAACTATTTTGTCCCTACTGGCTGTCCTACATAAACTTCATTTTCATGATCCCTTTTATTACCATATTGAAAACCATTTATTATAACATGTAAAGTGCTATGAGATTGTATCCTTATATTTGCCATGGATGTGAGCTTAACTGTAGCAATAGACAAAGATGTCTTTTTACATCTCCAATGGAACAAATAATTTCAATGTTGAGAGGAAATTTAACAAAATGTTATTGCGGGTCTAATGTATTATTTCTAGCCACATACAAGATATTTTACTTTCCGTTCCTAAATCATCAATTATTATCTTGAGTAAATGTTTCGAGTATGTTTTTATTTATGAGCAGATCTGTTCTCAGAATTAATATAAATAAGTTCTTAATGATAAATGCCTTCTGTGTGGAGTCTGCATGTCCTCCCCACGGTCGAGTGACACTAAAGACATGCAGGTAGGTGCGAGCGTGAATGGGCATGCCTTCTTTGAAGGTTGGGCATCGGGCTGGCAACTCGGCAATGTAAAAATCCACTGCCAATCATGAGCGGACCAGAGTTCCGCTGTAGCGGCCCCTAACTGGGAAAAGCCGAAAGATACACACACACAAGTTCTTAATGATAAATGGAAAATTGAAGTTTAAGAAATTTGTTACCATATATTGCCTCCTTCACAAATATCATCTTATATGAAAAAAAATCTTAGCAGGACACTTTATATATACATACAAGAATATGATTATAAATATTTAATCAAGATCAAAAGACCAAAACTGAGATATCTTTTAACCACTTCTATGTGTGTTCCATCAGATATATTTCTAGTAATCTTCAAATAAGATTAGGTAGGTATGGGTGGCCTCTATGTGAGCCCAGAACTCCAACAGATGTTATGATGAAAAAGAATAATTTTAGTGGATTGCAGGTTTTTCTAATTTGATCTTTAAGGTTTCTTATTTTATGTATTCTATTTATTGCTTTCATCTAGACAGAGATCTGCTAGGAAACATTAAGAAATTCAGCAAGTTTATAAAATGGGTAAATCCCTTAATTTTTCTTATTCTAACATGAATTACTCTAACTTTCCAAAGTTTCAGTTAAGAGGTACTTCAGTAATGTGACATTGATTAAATATTTTTGGAAGTTTCTATTTCCACTCAGTTACAGTATTAGAAAATTGTTTGCAGAGGGGTGTGGCCAGGATGAGGTCTGGTTAACAGCTGTTTTCTTTAGCTCTGCCACTTAAAAGATTTCTGACAGAAAATTTTGTTTTTAAACAATCCTAATCAAATTTTTATATAGAACATGATACTTCTAAGTGCCACTTTGGATTATATCAAAAAATTGTATATGTTTACTAGACATTTTTTTGTCAAATAACTACTTGACAAATTCTACTCATCATCCTGACTAAAAGATGAGTTTTTACAAGGCTAATTCTCAGGATTCCTTGTTCAAAAAAGAATTTCAGTCTCTTCTACCAAATATGCAGGAGTTGTCATTGAAATTATAGAGAATGGACACTAAATTGGATAATTTTTAAGGAGAAGCGTTCAAAACAGATGGACCAGAGTCACGAGGACTTACAACTGCAGAAATCCTAGATCTCACTTAATGACATAGACGAAAGGCTACATGAAGGATTAAATAATGTTGAATTTTTATTGAAACAAAATACTTTGTTGCAGAATAATCTAGCAGATCTGGAAAACAGGTCTTGTAAGAATACTATACGGATCTTTGGACTTCCAGACAATATAGAAGTTAATAATATGTTGAATTTCCTGACTTCTTGGTTACCTAATGTTTTAGACCTTCTAGAGGCTTTATCATATGGAACTGAAAGGGAGCACAGATCTCTAGCTTCATCTCCATCTAAGAATAACCCTTCCTCTAAGTCAGTAATAATAAGATTTTTTTCATTTCAAGATAAAGAACTAGTCCTTAAAATTGCTTGATGTAAGTCACCAATTAAAGTAAATGACAATAGTTTTGACAATGATTACTCAGCTACTGTTATTTCTTAAAGGAAATGCTTTTTGCCCTTAATTAAAGCACTTAAAAAAAAACAACTAAAGGTTCATCTGTTATTTCCTGCCAGACTGAAATATTTCTTGCTGATGAATTTAAAATACTTGAGGACCTGGACTCAGCTGTGACATACATAAGATCAAATAAAATCTTGGACAAAACGAAGAATATGTATTGGGCTGGCATGTCTTTGAAGAGGGTTGCAGAAAACAACAAATGGAAGTCAATGACAAGAAGAAATTGAAAGATAAATGACTTCTCAGTTAACATATTTTTTTTTCTTTTCTTACAGTAAAAGTGTATTTTTTTTTCTCTTTTCTAGCAGTAAAAGTGTCATTTTGTTATTTACTAGCTGAAAAAGTTAATACATACATGATCTTTATATACTTCTGAAAAGGAAATGGGAACTGCGGATGCTCTTTCTAAGAGGTAATAACCACATCTTTAAATATTTAGCTTTGTCAACAATGTTAATATTTTAATGTCTCTTTTTCTCTTTCCTATATTTACAAATAGTGATTACAATTTGTTTATTACATTGCTTTCATAGCTCATTTTATATTGGTTGCTTTGCTGTTATATTCATGTAATTAGTGGTTTAAGAGCTCAGTCTAATCAGATTTATGTATGGCTGGCTATTTCCTAGATCAGTGTGTGTGTGTGTGTGTGTGTGTGTGTGTGTGTGTGTGTGTGTGTGTGTGTGTGTGTGTGTGTGTGTGTGTGTGTGCATGTGCGTGTGCGTGTGTGTGTGTGTGTGTGTGTGTGTGTGTGTGTGTGTGTTTTATTTCTTTCTCAATTGTTTATGATGTGCCTTTGGTGTTTGTAGCACAGTCTGGGTTGTCCAGTATGATATACGTCTTGTTTGTGATGGGTCTGTAGTTAAGAGGTATGGGTTTGTTTGTGTGCTTTGAGTGTGCTATGACTTAGTGACTTGATTGCATACAAGTACGTTTGAAACTGTGCTCGTTTATATCCTCTGGTGTGCTTCCTGTGAGTTGACTGGTATGCTTTTTGCACTGTGCTTTATGTTAACTGAATGGTGCATCTTTCTTTATCTTTTTTTTTTCAGATTGTACAGGAGGTTTCTTAGGTGGCTTTTTGATAGGAGTGGCATGGTTGCACTGAAAGGGCTGTGGTGTAGTGTCACATATTAAAGCTCTTTGCAGCTGAATGTAAAGGTCTGTGGTTGCTCTCCTCTTTAGTCTTTAGTATAGAAGTCTGTATCCTCCATGGTTTCCTAACTCACTCAAGCTTTCTCAAGTTTGAAGTTTTCTCTGGTGGCTCAAGAGTATTAGGTTTCTCACGGAAAGTTAAAATACTTGGTCTTTTTTTCTTTTTCAGCTGAATGACATATTTAGCTGCCTCCTTGGCTCTAATTGGTTGTCTAACTTCATGTTTACTTATTACTACTTATTATTACTATTTTCTGAAAAAAAACCAAAAAAAATATATTTGTTTTGCAGCCTTTCTAAGCTAGTATAGTCCAGTTTTCAGGTTAGTGCTGAATTCAGGGCTATGTTACAAGTTTCTGTGTTTGCCCATACCTTACTTGGATAGAAGGGAGTTTCTCTGTTCACTGTGAGAAAGGGAGCTTTGAGCAGCCTATCTGTCCCTGGAGGAGTAGTTTTAGCTCAGAAATTAGTAGCTTATTAGCCATTTTGGGCTAATTTCTATCTCTTTCATTTCCCTGCTATAAAACCCGCATTTGCGAGGTTTTTATTTATTTATTTTTATTTTATTTTACATTTGTTAACAGGGCTAGTCTAACTGGATATATTTCCATTTTCAGTAGAGGCCCGGGGAGAAAAGCTTCGGCAATTATAGAACTTAAAAATTAAAAATTAGCAGAAAGGATTATAATAAAAGTACAACAAAAAATACTACCTAGAAATAAAAAGTATGCTGCACAACAAGTAATAATAATATAGAGTAGGAAATTACTCTAATAAGTTTAATACTTATACTAGAGAGAGTTTATCAGCATATTAATTTAGGAGCATCAGTTAGTCTATCTTACAAGGAATTAGCATGTAACAATCCATTACGAGTGTTAGTAATTTAAGGAATTAGCATGTAACAATCCATTACGAGTGTTAGTAATTTAAGGAATTAGCATGTAACAATCCATTACGAGTGTTAGTAATTTAAGGAATTAGCATGTAACAATCCATTACGAGTGTTAGTAATTTAAGTAATTAGCATGTAACAATCCATTACGAGTGTTAGTAATTTAAGTAATTAGCATGTAACAATCCATTACGAGTGTTAGTAATTTAAGTAATTAGCATGTAACAATCCATTACGAGTGTTAGTAATTTAAGTAAGAATAGGAGGAATAAGAAGTAAAAGGAGCTATAATTAGTAAAAAGCAAATGATTAGTCAGGGTTGCTGCAGGGGCATAACCAGTGTGTTTTGAGGTTATGTTTAAAGAGAGGCAAGGAAGAAAGTAATGTTAGTTCATTGGGCAGTAGGTTCCAGTTTTTTCCCACTGTGTTAGAAAAAAGAGAGTCTCCAGCCAGGTTGTTAGACTTGCATATGCAAGCAAGCAGTTTCTTAGAAGAGTGCAGGCAATTCAGATTTTTGCAAGGGAGGATGAGATTGTAAAGTATAGGAGTGCTGTTGGGTTGGTAGAAGATCTTGTGGGCAGTGGTGAGTTGGGATACTATCAATTGGTTTTGAAGTTCAACCCAGCCTAGTTGCCTTAGATTCAGACAGTGGTGGGTTCTAAAGGGATTGCCAGTGGCAAATCTGGTGATGTTATTATAGGAATTTGTTAGTTTGGTAAGATTATTTTTCTTTAGGTTAGTATATATGGGTGAGGCGTACAGAAGCGTTGAGATTAAGTGGGAGTGAGCAATTGTGGTTCTAGCTATAGGAGTTAGGAAAGGTTTGATCCTATATAAGGAGCCTATTTTTCTGTTGACAGTTTTGATAGTGTTATTTATATGGCTCATAAAGTATACTGAAAACTGTCTTTAATAGACATGACAAAGATGAAAAAACGAACAGCAATCCAAATAAAATCGAGCGCTTTCGCCTGGTTAATACCAGGCTTTATCAAGATGCATGTTAAGAAAACCCAATGCTTTATATAGTCATTTGCTGATCACCTGACCTGTGCTGTGTAAACGTCTCACCAAACAAAGAAACCAGAGTAAAGCAGTCCAAAAAAGTACAATGATAAGATGACACCAGGCTCTCTGCATACAATGAATAATCTTTTATTTTAAAACAACATAAATGCTTTCGCAGCTCTTGCTGGTTCTTCAGATATCATATGATGCTTGGTATGTACCTCACAAGACATCTACAACAACTGGAAAGGCCACAGAAATACCTCACAAAGTGGATTACTTGCCTCAAACAGATGCCCTACGCGGTCCATCTCAAAAAACTCCAGCTTTACTCCATCGGATATCGCCTACTTAGAGATGATCTCTGCCTAACATACAAAGCTATGTCAAACCCAGAGCTGTTGGACATGCTCCACTTAAAGAAATCCCAATCCCTCTGAGCTACATGCTCTAGGGACCTAAACCTTGTCACCACAATAAACAGAACATGCTGGAGGGAGAGATTCCTGTTCCAGAGACTTCCCATACTATGGAACAAACAGGTCTATATCAGCATTTTGAAAGACGAAAATGCCGAATACCAGTTGGTCGACACGTAAATGTCGAACTACGACATTGCCGAACAGCCAAATCACCGATTTCTTTCCAAGGGAAAGAAATTGGTTGGCCAAACACACACACCCCTAACTAATTATTCTAACTTCAACACTGCACTAAAGTCAGGGAAAGGGCAGGTGTAAGGAAACGGACAACTGCTTTCTTTCCATTAGGAAGAAATCGGTGATTTGGCTGTTCGGCAATGTCGTAGTTTGACATTTACATGTCGGCCAACTGGTATTCAGCATTTTTGTCTTTCGGAATGCTGATATAAACCCGGAACAAACTACCAATCTATATCAAACAAAGCTCCTCATTAGCACTCTTCAAGAAACATCTTGATGATTGGATGGGAGATAGGAAATTCTCCCCAGGGATCACTTCTGTGGCTCTGCTCGACAGGGGCACAGGAAAATAATTTTCTTGGGTGGAGAAAGCCAGGGTACTGTTTGGCTAGGCTTATATAGGCCTTAGGGCCAATAGCCTAGTACCTACCTATGAACCTATAAATATTAGAAACTATTCAATTCCAAGTTTTTTTGTTTTTTTTTTACAAGAAATACACCTTTTGTCTGAAGACATAGATAAACTTAATGCTAGATGTTATTCTGTGTTATCTGGTTCTCACAGTTTTCAAAACAAGACAGGAGTAATATTGTGGAATAATTCTTTACCTATTACTAAAGTTATTGATATGTATAAGGATGATAAAGGTACATTTTGTTTGGTTACTTTGCAGCTTAACAGGAAAATATACATTCTAATTAATATTTATTGGATTCCAGGAATTAGGGTTAACACTGTGAAACAGCATCTAAATAAAATTGTTCAAATATTTAAAGGAAATATTATTCTTGCAGGATATTTTAATTGCATTTTAACAGACAAAGATTCCAATACTTCTGGTAAAAGGAGAATTTTACCTTTAGCCAAAATCCTGAAGGATTTTGCTGATGCATTTCATATCAGAGACATTAATAACTTTTCTGACCCAGATTCTCTTTCTTCACACATTTTTCTCACAGGCATGGTACATATTTCAGATTTGATAGAGTATATGCTTCAAATGAATTGATTAACAGTTTGAGCAAGGTTAAAGTAATTTCAGCTCCCTTTTCAAATCATAGTGCTAGTTCTTTTGAAATACTAATTAGTCCAAATAATTGTGTCCAGTTTAAAAGAATTGCAGCTATATATAACCAACTTAGAAGATTTTAAAGATTTTCTTACATCAGAAATTCAACTTTTTATTAAGTCTAATAGTGTCAATGAGACTTCTGATATATATGTATGAAATGCATTAAAAGGTTATTTGTATGGAAGAGTTACTAGTTGACATGCCAATAAGAAAAAACAAAGGGATACTAAATTGAGTGACATACAAGTGAAACTTGATAAATTAAAACTACTCAATCAAAATGGTAAATCAATACAATAGAAAATGTTAATGCCTTAAATAGCAAATATTTAGAAAGTTTAAACCACAAGACTATGATTAATTTAGAGATGTTTATATTTATAAAATTTTCTGTTAATCTTAAGTACTTGAGTAACTTAGCAGTCAAGACTAAGAGGTTTGGTAAACTTAGTCATATTAAAGAGATTTGCTCACCTAAAAATAAAAAAAATACTAAAATAGGGGATATATTAATGGAATTCAGAGACCACTTTAAAAAGTTAATCAGGAATCTATATTATTAGATTCTAAGGAAGTAGTTAGATCATTTACTAAAAAATATAGAAAAAATAGGTTATCTGATACACACGTTGAAACACTTGACAAACCAATCTCAATGTTTGAAATTCTGCATCAAATTAATGCTTTAAAATGAAGTAAGGACCCAGGTAATGATGGAATTATTCCTGAAATTTATAAAATACTGCCTAAAGAAGATATGACATTATTACATATAGCTTTTTTTTTCTTTATGTAAAGATTTGGTCAATCTCCCTCCTTTATGAAAGAATTCTCTTATCTCTCCCATACTGAAAGCTGGTAAGGATCCTACTAAATGTTCTTCATATTGGCCAATTTATATTTTAAATGTTGACTATAAAATGTCCATATCTATCCATGCTAATAGGTTGAAGAAGTTTCTTCCATCTTTGGTTGATGAGGATCAAACAGGATTTATTTTAAATAGGAATACATATGATAATAATAAAAGAGTACTAACCATAATTGATTTTGTTAATAAATCAAAAGATAATTTGATTCTAGTCAGCCTGGATATAAATTGTGCTTTTGATTCTGTTAATTGGGATTATCTTTTTTTTATTTTAGAAGATCTCATTTTTTTTTTACTAAATGTATACAACTTATCAACCATCTTTATAACAGATGTCAGGCCTATATTAAGATAGGTACTTACACCTCTCAAAACATTCAAATGCATAAAGGAACTAAGGAAGGCTGCCCTCTATCTCCTTTGCTTTTCACACTTGTTATGGAACCATTAGCTAATTTTATAAGACTGAATTCAGAAATTGAGGGTATAAAATTAAGTCCTGATGTAACTTCTAAAATCAAACTGTTTGCAGATGACATCCTTCTTACTATTAAAGGAAATAATGGTTCCCTCTCTGCTATCTTTGAATCTATGGAAAATTTTCAAAAGAAATCTGATGTAATCTTTAATGATGGTAAAACAAAAATATTTCCTTTCTATTCTAATATTAATAATTTGAATGAGAGGTTTATCAAATATATTGTTCAATTGAGAAAATTAACATATTTAGGAATAATATTAGCTAATAATATTAACTATATAATAGACTATAATTATAATAATAGTTTAATCACAATTAAAAATCTCATAAACAAATGAAATAAGCTCTTTTTCACAATGGAAGAGAATATTTCTATCATTAAAATGATTATTTTAACAAAGATATTGTACATTGTATAGTCTTTGTCCTTACCACCCTAAATCATGCATACAGGAATTCAATTCACTGATTTAAAAGTTTTTTTTATTTCCTAATAAATCTAGAGTAGCACTACCACATCATATAAGAGAATGGTCTAATGGGGAAATTAGTTTACCAGACTTAGAATTGTACTCTATCTCTTCTGTAATGTTGTTGTGTCTTTCGGCTTTTCCCGGTTAGGGGTCGCAACAGCGGAACTCCGGTCCGCTAATGATTGGTAGTTGATTTTTACGTGCTGAGTTACCAGCCCTGACACACAACCTTCAACGAAGGTACGCCCATTCACGCATGTCTCCACACAGAAGATGCTCTAGCTGAGAATCGAACCAGACAGCATCTTACTGTACTTTATCTCTTCTGTAATAAAAAAAATATGTCTCTATTTGCTAATAAGTATTATTAAGCCATACGGAAAATGTTTCAAGAAATTATTTGTTTTAACACTGCTAACATATCTAATTCTAATAATATGTTAATATAAACAATTCATTTATTTGGGTGTTAAAAGATTATTTTACAACCAATAAGTCTCATATACATACCTACCACTACATGTCACTTCTATTAAAGACATTTAGGAATTTTATCTATAGAAATCCAGCTTATAAAGCTTGGATATTTTCTCTTTTTTCTTTTGCTTTTACACAGAATAATATCCCTTCTTAAAATCTTTCAAAGATGATGTTATTTAAAGAAAATAATCTCATTTATTGGTTTCAATTGCTTACTAATGATAAACTGAACTCAGTAGATTATTTAATTGCTAAATATGACCTAAGTGATGATATGTGGCTGGAAATACAATTGTTAGACAGTTTGCGGTTAGAAAAATTGCCTTAATGTCATGAAGTACAAGAATTTATGTTCCTAAGTTATTAAACCTTATGACGATTCTTATACAGCAGAATTTACCTAATATTGGTAAGCTCTCAAAAATATATACAATAATTAGAAATGAAACAAAAAAATGATTTGTGGAATTAATGGTATTGCTTCTCTTTAATTAATAACAACCCACCTAATGACCTCCACCCCCCAACACAAACCATGAAACACATACTTCACAAAACCAGTGTGCCACGCAATCACAGCCCTTAAGGCAAAATAGCATATCCAACACACTAGCAATAGGTATCTCTATAGTCATGCACAGTGACGTCCCACTCACTAGGCTGAACAAGGAGAAGGCTACTGTTAGCTGTCTGTCGGGTGCCAAGATCCACCACATAACACAAGCACACAGGTCACTCCAGAACAAGTACAAATATGACTCTGTCATTGTCCATGTTGGTGTGAATGACCTGAGCCGTACCTCCCTGGACTACATGAAAAGAGACATGGAGCAGCTCTTTGATCATGTAGCCCAAGCCGGTATGACCCTGACCCTAAGTAGCATCCTGCCCTCACCAAGAATGATACCACGGTATAGAGAAAAAATTATCAATTTCAACAATTGGCTAAGCTTATGGTGTCATTCAAAGGGGATTCAGTGTCTGTCAGCCTGGGATGACATGCTCAACATGCCATGCTGCTTTGCTAGAGACGGCTTGCACCTGTCACCCTTAGGTTTTCAAATACTGGCCAAGGCTCTTGCTACCCCCATAGTGCCTTTTTTAGGCAAGGCTCAAAAGACAATCCCACTGCGGTAAATAGCACAAGTAACAAAAACTGAAGGTAATGCTACTCAATGCCAGAAGTCTAAACCTCAAAATGCACACACTCGAGGCACTCCTCAGTGTGGAGAAAATCGATATATGTGCAGTAACAGAAACCTGGTTTAAGGCTTCAGAGAGCACCCCAGCACTACCAGGCTACAACTCATACCATACATTTTAGCCACAAAACCCAGACCGAAAGGCAAAAGGCGGGGGAGTATCCATATTCATCAAGGATACCCACACCTCCAGGTTAGTGGCACAGCACGATGCTTCAGAGATCATCCACGTGCAACTAACAATGGGCAAAACTGCTATTCAAATTATAGCTTGCTACAGATCACCCACCATGTCCCAGGACCCCAACTCATCATTCCTGGAAACACTGAGAAACATAAAGGTCCTACCAAACACCCTGATATTGGGTGATTTCAATTACCCAAACATTAACTGGGAGAACTACTCAAGTACAAACTCCCTTGCCCAACATTTCCTAGAATTTATAAACTGAAACGCCCTGGATCCACTGGTCAACACCCCCACCAGAGGTGACAACATATTGGACCTGGTCATCACCAACATGGGTGACTGGTGTTCCTTACCGGACGTCAACCCCTCGTTGGTTAGATCTGACCATAAACTAATCACCCTGGATATCCACATTCCACCACCACCCCCGGTCAAAGAAACCACCGTGAAAAACTTTTCAAAAGCAAACTTCATATTACTTAAGACCGAGGTGGGAAGTTTCAAAGCCCCCATGCTAAAGGATAGCGCTGTCGAAGCTGCAAAATCCTTTACTAATACACTCTATGGGCACCTACAAGAATGCATGGATCGTGCTATCCCAAACAAAACCAAGACTCACTCCTCCAAGAAAAGGAAACCAGTCTAGTGGACCCCTGCCATAAACAAGCTATACAATGTTTGTTTATGTCTTTTGGCTTTTCCCGGTTAGGGGTCGCCACAGCGGAACTCCGGTCTGCTATAGATTGGCAGTAGATTTTTATGTGCCAAGTTGCCAGCCCTGACACACAACCTTCAATGAAAGTACTCCCATTCATGCATGTCTCCACACAGAAGATGCTCTAGCTGAGAATCGAATAGAACGTCTTACTGTGAGGCGACAACGCTACCACAGCACCACCACCACAGCAAAACAAGCTATTCAATAGAAGGAGGAAACTAGTACAGAAAAGAGTAAAATCCCAAGAAGGGAAGACATCCCTGATCAGTATCAGCAATAAACTATGTTCCCTCATAAAATCATCCAAGGCTAGCTTTGAAAGAAAAATTGCCATGGACCCCAAAGATAACCACAAGGCATTCTTTAGCTATGTCAAGAATCTAAGTGGCAATTCTCAGATCTGCTCAGAGTTAGGGCAGAATGGCACAAAATACAGTGAACCGGCCGATATAGCCAACATCCTGGCTGACAGGTTTAGTGCAAACTTTACCCCCCTCTCAACCCCAAAACGGCCCATAACTATACTAGAAGAATGTAGTGCCCCTGAAATCACAAACACTCAGGTTAAACAGCCCTTTCTGAAGCCAAAAACAATGCATCAATGGGACCAGACAGTGTCCCACGCTGCGTCCTACACGAGCTCAAAGATGAACAAACCCCTCACCTAAACACACTGTTTAAACTCAGCCACTCCACAGGCTATGTGCCCACAGAGTGGCACACAGCAATGGATATTCTGCTCCACAAAGGTGCAGCCACAATGAACCCCGGGAACTATCGCCCTATAAGCCTGACTAGCTTGGTCTGCAAAGCTATGGAGCACATCATCATGGATCTCATTAACAGAGACATTGGGAACCTCCAAACACTGGACCCTACCCAGTTCGGTTTTGTTAAGGGCAGATCATGCCTCCTAAACCTGGTGGACTTCTTTGAGACAGTTACCAAGGCTATAGACGAGGGAAAGGTGGTCCACACAGCCTACCTAGACCCCACAAAGGCCTTCAACACCATTCCCGAGTCAGGTATTATAGACAAGCTCACCAGCCTGAACATAAACCCCTATGTCACAAGATGGGTTGCCATCTGGCTCATGGACAGAACCCACATGGTAAGAGTTTTGGAGCTAGGTCTGACTCTAAACTGGCATTCCCCAGGGCTCAATTCTAGGACCCCTCCTGTTCAGCAGATACTTTTCAGAGGTACAGGCAAGTACAGGAGGACTATGGCTGACCAAGTTTGCAGACGACTGCAAACTAGGGGCTATAATTGACTCTCTGGCTGACACAGACATCCTCCAAAAGGGTCTCACTGAGACAGATACCTGGTGTCAAAACCAAGGCCTCAAGCTAAATGTCAAAAAGTGCATAGTCATCCCCTTTGGAAAAAACAAAGTACCCACAAACTATCACATAGGTGGTAGCCCCCTAAATACGGAAGATGTAATAAGGGATCTGGGGTCCCAAGTAGATAGTAACCTCTCCTTTGATGATCACATTGCCAGAGTGGTTAGAAACTCCTTCTATGTGGCCCACCTAATCACAAAAGGGTTTGCATTCAGATCGAAAGAGGTCATTGGGCCCCTCTACGCATCACTCATCAGACCCATCATAGAGTACAATGCCCCATTTGGGATGGACCTTACAAGACACCTGCAACACCTGGAAAGACCACAGAAGTACCTCACCAAGAGGATCACTGGCCTCAAGCAGATGCCCTATGCAGCTCAACTTGAAGAAACTCCAGCTGTACTCGGTTGCGTACCGCCTACTCAGAGGTGATCTCTACCTGACATACAAGGCCATGTCCAACCCAGAATTGATGGACATGCTCCACCTAAAGAAAACCATATCCCCTCGAGCCATACGCTCCAGGAATCTAAACCTCACCACAACAATAAATAGGACGTGCTGGAGGGACAGATTCCTGTCTCAGAGACTTCCCATGCTCTGGAACAAGATTCCAATGTACATTAGGCAGAGCTCTTCACCAACCCTCTTCAAGAGAAACATTAACGAGTGGATGGGAAACAGAAAGTTTACCCCAGGGATCACTTCAATGGCTCTGCTGGACAGAGGCACAGGGAGCTAATCTAAGGAGATGGCAAAAGCCAACATATTCCGGCTAGGCTTATAATCGGGCAGATAGCCTAGTACCTACCTATGAACCTTTGAACCTATGAACAATGATAAAAGAATAATTCTGGAATCATCTAAACTGACTACCTCATCTCCTAAATGGAGGCTGTTCTAGAAATTTATGTGCAGGTATTTTTTACATCACACTATAGAGCTAATTAGTAAGAAAAAAGTTTCATGTTGGAGATGTAATTTGTAGACTAAGGTGGATTGTCATATAGGTTTTTTGACTGTGTAGCTCCTAAATCCTACTGGTACAATATTACTAATTTTTTACAGGCTTTATTTTCTGATAAATTTGTTTTATCTACATTTTTGATTCTATTTAATACATGGATTCCTGATTGTGTTAAAAAATAAAATATCCTTTTTTTATGGTCCATTTTGACTGTTGCCAGGAAGGTTATAACCAACTAGGAAGACTGAGACTTCACCTTCTTTTAGAGAATTTAAGAACGTTATAACTGAACTATGTCATTTGGAATTAATGACAATTAAAACAAGATCCATCAGAATTACTTCATCTTATAACCTGTAGTCTAAGCTAAAAGAACTATCTACAGTTACCAAATATTCAAGAATAGTTGATGTATATAAAAGAACTTTGTAATTTGTATCTAGTAGATGCCTTTGTAAATTCTTTAGTTGTTGATTGTTTCTTGTTCTTTTTATTGTTATTTAAATTCTATATTGCAGGGGTTTTTGCCATTGATTATTAAATATGCTAAAATTTAATAAAAACTTTTTAAAAAAAAAGAAAGTTGTTTGCATACATTGTTCCCACCTTGTTTGAAGTGACATTAACACTTCCCTATATGTTTTCTAAGGCAAGAGACTTAATTTAGTTACTGTAAGGAATTAATGGAAAGTAGCATTTCTATGCTAGGGAATGATAATAGGAATTCAGTAATGGAATATGATCACTTTTATGTACAACTTAAAGATAAAGATAAGCAAATACACCAGACAGATTTTTTTTTACAAAAAAGGTTGGAGTTGCAGATCAGCTAGTCAACTGACGCATTACATTTTATTATGGGAATTAAACAAGTAAGGTGTAGACAGGAAAGATTAAAGAGGAGTTTAATGGATTATTAGATAAAAAATATGAATTCCTATATCAGTCATTGAAACATAAAATTTTAGAACTCCCTGTATTATCAAAAATATTAGCCATTAGATTAAGGCACACACACACACATATATATATATATATATATATATATATATATATATATATTTTTTTTTTAATTATTTATTTATTTCACATTTGTTGACTGGAATAGTCTGACTGGGCAAAAGCTCTTTTTCAGGGGCAGCCCGGGAAGAAAGGCTCCACAGTACAATACAAGAAAATTACCATGATAAAGAAAAGTACATTACAAAAGTGTGGCAATAAACCATTACAAAATTAAATATAAAAAAAGATAACTGTTATTAGGAAAAATCACTTATAGTAAAATAAGAAGAAAGACACACAAGGTGAGGATAAAAGGTAACAGCAGGGAAAAGGGAGGAGGAGACAGCAAACGTTGTGTTGGGGCTGTATGAAGATAATAAATACAGGGAGCTGAGGAGGGGAGAGGAGTGGAATAGGGAGAATGTAGTTATGGAGTAGGGGTGGGGTTCAGGTGGAATGGTCACAGAGACATGACCAGGTGCTATTTAGATGTTGTTTAAGAATTATCTTGAATTTAGGTTCATTGGAATTATTTATAAGGGCCAAGGGAAATTTGTTCTATTGGGTAGCAGGAGAATAACTACAAAGATTCTGTCCAATTGATTTTTTAGGTTTGTGTATCGGTAGTAGGCATTGGTCAGAGCTTCTGAGATATTGAGGGGGGGGGGTGTAGAGGGAGATTAGTGTAGAGATACTAGGGCAGGAGGTGGCCTTGTTCAGGATAGAGTGGATGATGAGATGTTGGGTAAATAAGAGTTGGTTGGAAAGCTCTAGCAAGCTGAGTGTCCTCAGGGTATGGCAGTGGTGAGATTTATAAGGCAGATTAGCAGTGAATCTGGCTATTTTTTTACAGGTAGTTTCTAATTTAGAGAGAAGTGAAGACTGTAAATTAGTATTTGTGCATATATTTTTATTTGTGTATATATATATATATATATATATATATATGTAGGGGTCTACTTTGACTCACCAAAATGATGCTTCACTGATTCCTAGCTGGCCAACTCCACTTCACTGAAATGGCTTTAAACTGAAAGCATGGACTGCCAAAATCCTTTCCTTGTGAAAGGAATGGCTTGGCCACCATGGAAAAAACCTCAATGGACCAAAAATAAACCCACCCAAGTGGGGGTTTTGCACCCACACACACCCTACTTAAATATACCAATTCTGAGACCATACTACACTGGAGAAAGAGCAAAGTTCACCCTGTTGGCCAAGTGGTTCCTTTTCCTGTGAAAGGATTTTGGCAGTCCGTGCTTTTGGTTTAAAGCCATTTCAGTGAAGTGGAGTCAGCCATCTAGGAATTGAAGTGTTATTTCAGTGAGTCATAGTAGACCAATATATAGACAGATATATAGATATTGATATATAGATAGATGTATACCTGTCAAAAGCTGCCCACCATAAAAGTAGTAAGAACAGCACAAAGGAAATGAATTCAGGGAATGCAGCAGGTTCAGATAAAGTCACAGCAGATATGATCAAGGTGGTAGGGAGATAGGGGGAAAATGGCTCCAGAGGGTACACAGCAGTATGGAGATAAAGGCAAATTACAGATGACTGGAAAATAAGCTTGCCAATGTCTTTGTTTATAAGTTCCATGATAATGTGTTCCATGCCTTTGCAGATCAAGCTCATCAGACTAATGAGACAGTTGTTCCTGGGATTTAAGGTGGATCCCCCCTTGTGGAGCGGGATAACTGTAGCTGTATGCTACTCAGTGGGCACGAAGCCTGAGGTGAGGCTATGATTAAACATGACACTTAGGTGAGGTGCCAGTTCATTTTGTAGTTCATGTAGTACACAGCCCGGGATGTCATCTGGTCCCATGGATGCTGTATTCTTAGCTTTGGAGAGTGCGGTTTCAGCCATCAGTAATATAAGTTTTTCTTGCTCTATCACCTTGCTACTTAAATGACTTGCAATGTCATATTGACATATCCTAGATGTATATGTAGATACAAGAACATGTTTGATGACTGTTCCAGTTGTGGACTTTCCGCAGGATCATAGTCTGTGCACATCAGTTGCTGTGGAAAGAAAACTGCTTCTTGCTGCTTACCCTCTTGACTTGCTGCTAGGAAACATCTGACAGAATCAAGAGATGTAAGTTATGCAGAAAGTATATAGCCATTCTTTATGTGCAACTGTACCCCTTAAATCACCACATTTCCCTTTAGCCTGTAGGCAGCAGTGTAAGGTACCCCTGAAAAGGGTTACATTAGCAGAATTCACTGTACTGCTCAGGACTCAGCAGTATCAATAAGCTAAGCTGCAACACCACTGAGTTAATGGAAAATTTGATGTATAACAATTATGACTTAAAATTTCTATCTGCTGTTGTAAATGCATACTAAGTTTATTATGCTGTTATCTGATTCATAAATACTAAATCTGGAGATAGCACTAGACAATTACCTCAGAAATCTATACTATGTGATTGATTGTCTATCATTTGTTCATGTGGTTATTGTTGCCTATAGTGGTTACATCTTCCAGATGTGCATAAAAACCTACATACATTTTCATAACCTTCCCTGATGGCTGGAAGTACTATGTGATATAGGTATTTGTGGTATTTGACAAATTTATTGTTTTGATCTGAAGCAAAAAGAAAGTCATGTATGTGGTTGCTGATGAATTCCAATAATGCCTATACCATTCTATGGAGGAAACAACCAGAAAGATTGCCAATCACCTTTTTCCATTGCACTTAAAACCTTCCTCTTCGCCCACCACAGTGTCATGCCTGGGACAAATCCATTCTGTAATTCCATTGTGGTCATAGTCATACTTTTGCTTAATTATTCTTTAATGTGCAATGCATATTCAGCTATTAAGAGGAAGGGAATGATACAGCAGGGAAATGCTAGAACTTTCAAGCTCTGCTGGAGTTTTACTTTCACAGTGGTGATGAAGCATAATCTACAGATTCAATAACCCTGGCAGTTAGCTCTGAGGATTAAAACTCCTATTTGATAATGTGCTGCTTCCTGAGGCAAGGGTACAGGGTTTGAATCTCTTCCATCTTCATTTAAGGGTTGGGGGTTAGCAAAATGGTTACAGTGTTTACCTCATAGACACATGGAACAAGGTTTGATTCTTAGGTTGGGAGGGTGGCCTGATGGTTAAGGTGTTTGTCTTACAAACACAAGGTGCAGGGTTTGAGTCTAACAAGGGATAATTGTCTAGGCCTAAAATGGCTCGCAATGGCAGTTAGCTTAGTACTAATCTATGAACCTATAAGACAATTCAATACTTGCCCTCTGGGAGTGATTCTCCTGCTTCATACCACATTAGTAAAACATCTTGTGCTACAGACATCAAAATAAAAAATCAGTAATCATTTCCTTCCCCTGGTTTCCTTTGCTCTGAATATATGAACATCCTTAGATGACCTTATTTAAAACATAATATTCTCTCTGTTTTCAATGCATGTAGCCTGCTTCATAACCTCCACATCAAAATAATACTAAAAGCACCAAACAAACAGTAGCAAATTATATCCATTAGCAGCTGTACAGCACCCACATTCACTGTTACATGGATACACACTCTGTCAAATGTTGCTTGACTATAAGCAGCAAGAGCACTGTAAAGTAAAACTTTGGCATTTAAAGCATGTACAGGATTCCAAACACCAAAACCACAAATACAACAGAACAAAGTGTAAGCAAATGTGAAAAGATTAAAGACCAAAAAAACCCACTAAGCAAGTGTCCTCAAAAGAGGCTTTACCTTCCATACCCCTTTACTGATATATATATATATATATATATATATATATATATATATATATATATATATATATATATATATATATATATATGGATATAGATTCACTTTGGAAGCTCAAAAATACTGAAATATCGAAATTCAGTATTTCATGCCCATAAAGTGGAATCCTGAAAAGAACAAAAACTCAGAAGTGTGAAATTCAAAACCCCGCAAACCGGAGATTTTGAATTAGCACTTCTGGTGTTTTGCTGTGGTTATGGATTCAAGTAAGTGTTTATGTGTTAAGGGTTTTGGGTAGGGGCTGTGGTGTGTGTTACTGTGTTTTGATGCTGTGATGTGTATGTGCGAGGAGAATGTAGCTTGTATGGTGGTGTTTTGTGTGGTTTTGTATGCAGTGCGACCTCGGAATTAGAATATGTAAGTAAGGGGGGTGTGGGGTGCGCAGCCCCCCACATGGGGGGTGCAGGGGGGCTTGCCCTCCTACTTTTATGTAGGACAGAGCTTGTGTTTGTGTGTGGGGAGGAAGGTGTGTGTTTGTGTACAGCAGAAGTGCTAATTCAAAATCTCCGGTATGCGAGATTTTGAATTTCGCGCTTCTGAGTTTTCATTCTTTTCAGGATTTCACTTTATGGGCTCGAAATACTGAATTTCGATATTTCAAGCTTCTAAAGTGAATCCATATATATATATATATATATACATATACATATATATTGATATAGATACATATATATATATATATATATATATATATAGAGAGAGAGAGAGAGAGAGATGTAGATATATAAATATATGTATAGCTAGATATATAGATATCTATACAAACACACACACATATACACACACACGCATATATATATATATATATATATATATATATATACACACACACACACACACACACACACACACACACACAGATCTACTTCACATGACTGAAAAATCAAAATACTGAAATTCATTTTACTGAGACCTCAATACCTAAATTTCAAAATACTGAAAACTCATTTGACTGAGTCTCATTATACTGAAAGCTTACAATGCTGAATTTCAAAATACCGAATTTTAAGCCGTAGACATGCACACTTACAACACCAATGACTAACTCTTTCCAAACTTAAAAACTACTTACTTAACTTCTTAACAGAAACCAGATGATATAACACCACACTAGGTTGGGGACAATGCCCCCACACCCCCTCAACCACCCTTAACTATATATAATAACTCCAGGATTGTACTAATGAGGGGAAAAGGGCAGATACCTTTTACTTACTTTACAGTACTGTACACACTACTACTACTGCCAGGAGTGCACAAAATGTCTGCTATATTACTTTAGATACTTCCCATGAAAATAAAAAGAGACATATCCACATTTAGAAATACTACTTTCTATGCTATTGTTGAACTGCGGTGGTGGTGCTGCGGTAGTGTTGTCGCCTCACAGTAAGACGTTCTGTTCGATTCTCAGCTAGAGCGTCTTCTGTGTGGAGACATGCGTGAATGGGCGTACCTTCGTTGAAGGTTGTGCATCAGGGCCGGCAACTTGGCACTTAAAAATCTACTGCCAATCATTAGCGGACCAGAGTTCCGCTGTGGCGACCCCTAACAGGGAAAAGCCGAAAGACACAACAACAACTTTCTATGCTATTGTCGGTATTCTTACAGTCTGCACTTTAAGCTCCAGTAATATTTTTTATCATAAGCAAGTCACAGTTGAAGGGAAACACATGTCATATATATGGTTAAAATTCGGTATTTTGAAATTCAGTATTGTAAGCTTTCAGTATAATGAGACTCAGTCAAATGAGTTTTCAGTATTTTGAAATTTAGGTATTGTGGTCTCAGTAAAATGAATTTCAGTATTTTGAGTTTTCAGTCATGTGAAGTAGATCTGAAAAAGACACAGCAGTAGGAAAAGACAATTAAATATATCAGCACTTGATGATAATACTTATCCATCTATAGCAAACATAAAATATTACACTCTTATTATATTTTTAATAAACCATACATAAGTATGGAATACATATGCATAAACTCACACTCACATACAAATATCATGTATCATAGAAAGATCATCAAGCATCAGAATCAGAGAAAATGATTAAGTCCAGGCTTATATAATGCACCCAAATTGATGATCCACATTCTTTCTTTTTTGTGATAAAACTTTATGTCTAGAAATGTTAGATAAATCCTCATCCACTACCATATTGATGCCAACAAAAATAAAATGGGTAGTAGAATGTTCAAGCTTTGTTTAGTGCTCCTTGAGTGTCTATAGTTAATATCACTAATATGAACTGCAGTTCCCTGCTTAAAAGGTCTAGATGTCTGGCCAACATAGAATGCTCCACATTGGAAAACTGCCATATATACTACCCACTCACTCTTACAAGTTATCAAATTTCTGATGTTGTAAACCTTTGGAGTATTGACTGAAGTGAATGATTTTGTTTTAGAAACTATTTAGCAACAAGTACAATTACCACAAAATGTGCTTCCATGTGGCTTTTCATGTCCATATTGTTTATTTAAATGACAACCAACAATACTCCTTTTAAAACCTAAAAAATATTTACCCAAAGTTTTTCCCTTTTGGCAACTATAATGGTGGTGAAAATCTAGACATTGATCAAAAATGGATCAGTTTTCAAAAGATGTAAATGTTTATTAATAACCTCTTTCACCTTGAAAATGTTAGTCCCAAAGGTGGTTATAAACCTGGATGTACTTATGCTTTGGCCATCAAAAGCCACTTCATCCTTACCCTCCAGCAATACTTCCCTTGACTGACTAATGGCTACATCATAAGCCTTTATATTAAACTTCTCCTATATCCCCTTTTTTCACACCTCTTCTCCATTTTAAAAGCCTCCATTTTAAACACCTCATCAGAACTGCATATATGCTTTAAGCATAAAAATTGTCCAGAGGGAATGTTCTCAGTAACATGATCAGGATGGCAACTTTTGGCATGTAATAGGGAATTTTTGCTGAAAGGTTTTCGATAAAGACTTGTGGCCATGCTTATATCTATAAGTTTCTTCACATTAGCATCCAAGAAGTCTATGTTAAACAAATCTGTCTTACCAACAAAAACTATACTAAAGTGGTTAGCATTAAGATATTCCACAAACATTCTCCACAGCCCTAAGGTACCACACCAGATACACCAACAGTCATTAAGGAAACACCGCCACATATTGAAATATTTCATATAAAGATTTTCAACATTGTGAATCAAATTTAACTGTAAATATCCCATAAATAAATCTGTTTATATGGGGGCAAAAGTAGCACCCATTGCCATACCCTTAATTTGTAAAAAAACAATCAGCCTTATACCAGACATGTTGTGTTCCAATACAATACCAAGTAATTTTAACAAAAATCCAGACTCAGTCTCAGAGTACATCTGCAAATAAAATAACCAATGCCTAATGGCAAGCATTCCACTCTGATGAGGAATACTAGTGTACAATTATTGTACATCCAATGTACACAAATAAGAGGTTGGAGGGACCTGGATTTCCTTCATTGAAACAAGGAGATCATTAGTATCATTGATCCATGCCCTCACAAACTTTAAAAGTGGTTTAAATCTTGGTTTCAAGATACATAGATAAAGCTTCAATTAAAGAGCATCTCCCCAAGACTATAGGTCTTCTCGGTGGATTAGTTATCAACTTGTGGATTTGGGGTAGGATATAAAACCACTGCAGCTTGGGATCTTCCACAGTCAGCTGCTGAACTCAGGTATCCCCTTAATTTTTAGCCTCAATCAAAAATCTATCAATTTCTTTGTTTGTGTCTTTCAGCTTTTCCCGGTTAGGGGTCGCCACAGTGGAACTCCGGTCCGCTAATGATTGGCAGTAGATTTTTACGTACTGGCTTGCCGGGCCTAACACACAACCTGCAACGAAGGAACGTCCATTCACGCATGTCACTACACAGAAGACGCTCTAACTGAGAATCGAACGGGCAACGTGTAACTGTGAGGCGACAACGCTACCACAGCACCACCACCGCAGAGATAATCAAAAATTACTTAAATTCCAAACATTGGTCATGTGGCAACTTACAATAAGACATAGAATCATTCAGTTGTTTTGATTCTTTGTGATAGTCTCCAGTATCCCAAATTACTATAACACCACCCTTGTCTGCACACACACACACACACACACACACACACACACACACACACACACACATATATATATATATATATATATATATATATATATATATATATATATAGTTTACTATTAAAATGTCAAAGTTTAGAATAAAAACGGTACTTAACAGCGAATTGTTTCTCCGAAAGTGCACATAACCAAACGGCCCTAGTGTCAAAAATCAGCTGTTAATGCTGAAAATGTTGACAACGGCATTTTACGGCATTAACAATGCCATCCTTGCCATAACTCCCTAAACCCTGCACTTAACACCCCCATGCCCCCCACACCCTCCTAACTAAATATTCCAACTCCGAGATTGCACTACAGTGAGGAAAGTTATGTATTTCCCTAACTGCACTGTACTGCGATCCCTCTACATAATCAAATGTTACATTTGCGAATGCACAGTACATTCTAAAATATACCGTTTTATTATGTAGCTTGCACACATATGAACTATTCGAACATCTACAGTTCGAATAGTTCATAGACGTATATTTCAATACAAAACCTATACATATATATATATATTTATATATATTTATATATATATATATATATATATATATATATATATATATATATATATAGTTATCTATGATTCTGCTTTATACCCCACCTCTTAATGACAATATTAACATTTTCTACCTTACCTAGAGTGACGCCCCAACACTGGCCTCTGATAAAGGAATCTTAATCCTCACCACTGGCAACAGTGGGGAACATACACACTGGGAGGATGACAACTACACACACACAATAATGTACAATTTCCCTTAAGAGCACAAAGAGATCACAGCCAGTCCAGGGCTGGTTTCTCTCTCTTTCTCCAGATCCCCACTAAGACTCCCCAATGACACATCTATAGGATTGAGATCTCAGCTGAGTGGCCAAACCAAGATCTCCTGTACCTTCTCTGTCCAACCAGTGCTTCATGTCCCTGCCCAAGTAGCTGTCACACATACTCCTTGAGATTTGATTTATACACACACACACACACACACACACACACACACACACACACACACACACACACACACACACACACACACACCTGGGGAAGGCTGGCAGAAGTTTACCAACTATACCCCCTTCTGCCCAGACTATAAGGTAGTTCCAACTGCAACCAGCCAGCTCTTATCAGATACTTTAAGGCCCTTAAAAAATGGTGTCCAATCTTGCTGTGTAATGTTACTATTAATCCAAATGCTAGTCTGGCCAAGAGCAAGGCTATTTAGTAGTGGCATGTACAGTATCACCAAATAGATATGCAAGTACTCTAAGAGCATAAATTTCTCTAAACAGACAAGCCACAATTAAAATGTTTAAATATATTTAATAATAAATAGTAAAAGAACAAGACAATACTCAGTAAGTAATCAGTTACACCAGAGTTAAAAATCACAGAAAATATTTAAAACAACATTGCAGGACAGTCTCAAATAAAGAAAACATCTAAGCTACACTTTACTATATTCATATCTGAATCTAAAGAGTTACTAAGCCCTAAAAACTTACTTACAGCAAGGCAAGTGCAGATGTGGTGATGAGTAGATGTTCTTGTTAGGTCAAAGACAAAACAGAAAATGCACAGTCTCTCTTTGAGAGAGTTCTTAAATTAATATCAAATATTACTGCCGGGTTAGCTTGGATGACACCACTTTTTTTCACCTGACTTTAGTTCCCAAGCTAAACCACCTTTGTCAGAACCTAACAGAATTTAACATCTCTCTGTGAAAATACATAACCTTCAGATGTTTGCAACGGGTCTATATTAGAACACCAAACTTTCAAAATTTTGAGTGTTCTAATATCGACCTGTTTTCAGCGAATGCTGAAAATATCAAAGAAACAGAAAAACATTTTTTTTCCTAGAGAAAGAATTCAGTTGTCTGTTTCTGTTGCTTCAGTATTTTCAGTGCTGTGGTGGAAATTTACGAGTCGGGTTCAGGTAAGTGTGCGATTGTTTGGACGTGAGGGTTAGGGTGGGGTCAGTGAGTTAGGGTTAGGGCGCAGGTGAGGTGACTGTGTGATAGTGACGGACCTTAGGGTTAGGGTTTGGGTTAAGTTAAGTGAATAGTTAGTGGTGTATGTATACTTTAGTGTAGGGTTAGGTCTAAGAGTTTAGGTGTATGTGTGTGGATTGTTGTTTGTTTGGTGTGCTTGTGTTGTGTGTATGTGTTTTGGAACAGCAGAATTTTTCCCTAGGAAAAAATTTGATGTTCTGTATGTTCGCTGTTTTAAATTTTCGATTAATAGGGTTCGATATTAGAACACTCAAAGTTTTGAAAGTTTGGTGTTCTAATATAGACCTGTTTGCAACTGCTAGGAGACATAAAACAATAAAACACTTCTACATCTCAAACCTAGTAATTATTTCTCTTTCAAGACAATACAAAAAACATCCAGCTCAAGATATTATGTCTCCTGTTGCACTGAAACTAACTTTTATAGCACAATCATAAAACAATATAATTTAAACTATTTTCTTGAAGTTTTGCAAGTTAATTCAGTTTGTTCTGGTTTCTTCTGCTAAAACATATACTTTTGTGCAGGTATATATTCAGAAATTACATATAATTATTTACAAAATTCCAGATAGCTGTGCTGGCAGTATCTCCTTCTGTCACACTTCTATATAAATCATATTAATATTCACAAATGACATATAATTATTTGCAAAATTACATATATCTGGGCTGGCAGTGTGACACCTAGTTCCACCACTTCTTTACATTTCTAAGCACTAATCACAAATTATTTATTAACTGAAAAATCGGGCAGGATTCACAGAGGCTTGCACGGAGCCTAAGAGTAGTGTAAGACTCCATGCAGCCTTCGCAATCCAGGAACAGCCCTAAATTCCGTGTAAGAGACCAGCTAAAACGTCTCTTACACGGAGTGGGCGTGCATATGCTAATCATCTCACTTGCAGCCCAAAGGCATGCAAATGAGGTAGACTAGCGATCCAGGAAGCCCAAAGCAGTCCGTGTAAGAGCCGTTTTAGCTGCAGAAATGTACTCAGTTGACAACTGAGTACGTTTCTGCAAAAAAACACAATGGAGCCATATCAGCTCCAAATAAAGGGTGCATATGTGTCAGGCAGCATGCCAATGGCCAAATATGTGGCCATTGGCAAGGTACCCCGATGCAAATATGAAAAATAAATATGTTTAAACGCAGCGCAGCCCCGCGCAAACAGGCTGCGCTGTATAAAACATAAAAATGAAGGTTATAAACCCACAAATGTGGGTTTTATGCAATACATGGATTTACAATGCAGGGACCAGCAGACCAAAAACAACATGGCCACCGTTTAGTGGTGCTAAGGGGGGAAGCTGAGTCTAAGACATGTAACTAAGCATTAGTAGGCAATCTGATGTAAATGAGTGTTAGGATACTGAATTCCACTGTCACATAGCAAATGAGCACATTCTGAGTAGTGTAAGAGATACATAAGGGGGAGGAATAGAGTAGGAGATAGGTGACATCACAGGGGGGAATGGTAGAAAGAAATGCAGTTCATTGGAGGTCAGTGTTACATGACAGATGTCAGACACATATCATGGAAAGAGGAGTGCCACAACATAAGCATGGGAAAGTCAAGAAATGGAAGGTGTACACTGTTGCTTACACCAAAGTTTCTTGCTGGGCATGCATGCGCACGTGTGCGCGCCATGAAGTGCGAGTAGGGCAGTGTGCGCGCGTGTAAGGCAGACTGAGCATGTGGGAGCCTGTTGGCAGACTTGTAAGACTGATTGCGCTGGTGTGCGCATGTTTCAACCTGAATAAGCAGATTCTGAACCGTGTAAGCCTGTGTGCATGCGTGTAAGCCACTGTGAGCGTGTTTCTGCTGGTATGTGCGTTGCTCCCCCTGAGGAAACAGAAAGGAAAAAGGAAGCAACTGAATTAGTAGGAAGCTAGCAGGGAATACTGCTGGAGCTAGCAGGTGAAAACAATTAGAAGCAGGCAATTACACAGGCAGAATAGTAGCTCAGCCAAGCAGTTAAAACTCTGCAAACAGCAGTGTAGGATGTTTCTCTCAAGAGACACTGCAAGACAGGAGTAAGCTATTAGAAGTGAAAACTGAAAAAGCTGAACTCAAAGCAGAAATGCTAGGGGCTGCCATAGCTGTCATAAGGAGACATGGGCTACTTGCTAAGGGTGGTGACAATGCAAATGGTGCCAGACAACCCACAGTGAGGAGACGGAGAAGAGTGTACAGGCCCAGGGTCACCTACCACGGGTTGCATGAGCTAGAGATAGTAGAGCGCTATAGAGCGGACAGAGACCTCCTGCAGCAAATTGTCGAGCTGTGCAGGCCACGCCTCACACACAGAACCAACAGATGGGAACCCATCCCAGTGGAAACCAAGGTATGTGTTGGCCTAAGAATACTAGCAACAGGTACCTTCCAGAGACCAACTGGTGATATGATGGGGATATCACAGGCATCAGCCTCCAGGGTACTGCACCAGTTCCTGGATGCCATGTCAGCACATGTCGGTGATCTTGTATATTTCCCCAACGCCCGTGAGGTATTGGCCAGCAATATGTGTCTCTTCCAGCAAATAGTGGAATACCCTGAGGTAGTGGGTGCAATAGACTGCATGCACATACGCATCAAAGCACCAGCCGGTGAGCGGGGTAGGGCTTACATTAACCACAAGGGCTTCCCCTCCATCAACTGCCAGGTCGTGTGTGATGCCCAGGGCATAATAATGAATGTGTGTGCTGGCTGCCCTGGGAGCTACCATGATTCCCATATCTGGCATTTGACACAGCTGTACCAGACATTTGCCAATGGGGACATCCCACATGGACACCTAGTGGGGGATGCAGGTTATGCACTGGAGCCGTGGCTGATGACACCCATCAGAAACGCGCACACACCTGAACAGGAATGAGGCATACGCACAAACACGTAATGTAATTGAGCATGTGTTTGGGCTGCTCAAGTCACGGTTCCGGTGTCTGGACACATCTGGTGAAGCCTTGCCGTACTCACCAACTACATGTACCCAAATTGTCATGGTATGTGCAATGCTACATAATATGATCTTGTGAAAACAGCTGCAGAAGGACCAGCATAGGGCCGGGCCAAACAGCCCCCCACCATTGCCAAGGCCATCACAGGCAGAGCGTGACTCGGAGGAGGAACAACCTGAGCCTGCCCCAGTAGACAGAAGGAGGCATGCCCAGTATGCCCTGGCCTTGGCAAAGAGGCAATGCATAGCACATACACTGGCTCAGTAGGAACCCTGGGAATGATACCCCTGTCTGACTCACTCATATAATAACAGGGATGCCTAGAATGACATAACCTGCTCTCAAACATGTACAGAGAGTGTAGTATGTGCATCCGACAGAGGCAGCCCTGTAGCACCACCTGAGGCATGAATGCCATGTGTTAAGCAATGTAACACCATGTACTATATGCACACTTGATGACCCTGACTAACATCCTACCCTCACTAAGCATGATGCCACAATATGATGATGAGATGATCAAGTGCAATAATTGGCTGAAGTATTGCAGTTAGTCAAAGGGGATCCAATGTGTGCCAGCCTGGGATGACATGCTGAGCATGACATGATGCTCCACCTGCTAGGGGTGGTGTGCACCTATCAGTCCAGGCCTTCTGGATACTGGCAAAGGCTGCTGTTACCCACAGCATGCCCTGAATAGGTAAGGCTCAAAACACAAACCCACCTCCATAGGTATCACAAGGGATAAGAACCTAGATGTAATGCTACCCAATGCCAGAAGTCTAAACAGCAAGATGCATGCAGTCTAAACTCCCCCAGTATGGAGAATGTTGATATCTGTCCTGTAATAGAAAACTGGGTCAAGGCTCACAACAGCACCGTAACACTACCAGGTTACACCTCATACTGTGCTGTACAGCCTCAAAACATGGAACAAGCTACAAAAGGAGGGTGACTAGCAATAATTGTCAAGGATAACCATACCCCCATGTTGGTACCACAACAAGAAGCAGCATGGACTAGCCATGGTCAAGTAACAGTGGCTAAAACTGCCTCCCAGTTTATAGCCTGCTACAGACTACCATCCTAACACCAGGAACTGCACCTGGCCTATGTTGGAATACATGAATATATCAAGCCCTCCAAACCACATTATATTGTGTGACTGAAAATACCCAGACATAGACTGGGAGAATTATACTAGCTCCAACACTGTAGGACAAAAGTTCCTAGAATCCATAAACCAAAATGCCCAGGAACAACATACCACTCCCACAAGAGGGGTATGCATACTGTATGTGATAATCAGCAACATGGGTACTGGATGGCAAGATGAGAAGTGTATCCCTCACTGGTAAGACCAGACCATAGAGTAATCACACTGGATATACACATCCTGACCACAGTCCCTGGCCAGAAAACCACAGTGAAAAACATGTGTAAAGCAAAAGTTGCACTCCTCCAAACTGATGTGGAATCCATTAAAGGCCCTGTGCAGGTGCAAAATATGGGCCACACCTCAGTACCTGTTATACAGGCATTCCATGAACACTGCCAGGAATGCTTGGATTATGCAATCCCAAATAAAACCAAGACACAATGTCATACACGCAGGCATCTGGCATGGTGGACTCCAGCCATTACCAAACCATGCAAGAGAATGAGGAAGCTACTACATGATACAGCAAACATAAAAAGGGAAGTAATCACTGATCAGTAGTATGGCAATAAAATATGTCCACACATACAATTCACTAAGGCCAGCTACAACAAGTTGAATCTGTGAATCTTGAGGCAATGTTATACCTGTCCCAAGTAAACAGACAACCCTGAACTCCCCCCAAGAAATACAAATATATGTGGGAGATGCAACCATTTATCCAAACCGGAGGCTGAGCTCCCTGAACTCAGTACTGTCAAAACTAGTCAGGAGGAGAAGGTAACCACACACACCACAAACCCAGTCCCACATAGACCTATCACAACTGCAAACCAAAGACATAAACACAGAAAAACATTCCCGGAGGCCCTAATTACAAACACACCACACCAACAGAGGCCTCCAAAGCAGACACCCAAGCAACCACAACCTCCAAACATAGCACATGCAACACATAGTACACAAAGCTGGTGTGCCAAACAGTCACAGGCCAGAAGGAGAAACAACATGCCTGATACAGTTGTAATAGGTGACTCCATAGACAGACACACTGCTGTCCCGCTCACCAGACTGAACAAGGGAAAGGGTACGGTAAGCTGCCTGTAGGCTGCTACAATACGCCACATAACACAAGTACGCAGGTCACCCCAAAGCAAGTAGAAATATGATGCAGTCATTGTCCATGCTGGCGTGAATGACCTGAGATTTACCTCCCTGGACTACATGAAAAGAGACATAGATGAGCTCTCTGATTATGTAGTCCAGGCCAGTATGACACTGACCGTTTGCAGCATCCTACCCTCACCAAGAATGATGTCACAGTACAAACACAGAATGATCAGCTTTAACAAGTGGTACAAGTACTGGTGTCATTCCAGGGGGATCCAATGTCTGTCTGCTTGGGATGTCATGCTTGACAAGCCACACTGCTGTTCCAGGGATGGCTTGCACCTGTTACCCCTGGGCGTCTGGATATTGGGTAAGGCTTTTGCCACCTCCATAGAGCCTTTCGTAGGCAAGGCTGAAAAGACTAACCCACCACCCTAGAAAACATAAGTGGAAAGAAACAGAAGGGTAATGCTGACCAATGCCAGACGTGTAAACCTCAATATGCATGCTCCCGAGGCCCTCCCCAGTATGGAGAACATTGTTGTCCGTGCAGTGACAGAAACCTGCAGCAAGCCTCCTGACAGCACACCAGCACTACCAGGTTATACCTCATATCATGCGTTATGGCCCCAAAACCTGGACCAAAACATGAAAGGAGGGGGAGTATCCATATTCAGCACAGACACCCATACGTCCAGATAACTGACAATGCACAAAGCATCGGAGACCACCCATGTGCAACTAACCGTAGGCAAAACTGCTGTACAGTCTGTAGCATGCTACAGACCACACTCTCACACACAGGAATCCCACCCAGCCATCCTGAAGACACTGGACAGTATGAATGTCCCACAAAATACCAAACAAGGTACTCACAAATTACCACATAGGTGGTAAACCATTATGTATGGAAGGAGTAATCAGGGACCTAGGGACACATGTGGACAGTAACCTGTTATGTGACACTCACATTGCCAACGTGGTTAGGAAGACTGTCTATATCGGACACCGTATCATGAAAGGATTCACATCTACGTCAACAGAGGTCATTGTGCCGCTATACTGTTCTCTTATCAGACCCATAATCTAGTACAATGCCTCATTTGGGATGTACCTTACCTGACACCTGCAGCAGTTAGAAAGACCTCAAAGGTACCTCACCAAGAGGATAAAGGGTCTCAAATATATGTCATATGCTGCCTGGCTGTAGACACCCCAGCTGAATGCAGTCACATACTGCCTACACAGAGGCGTTGTATGCCTGTTGTACAAGGCCATGTCCAACACAGGAGTAATGGACATGCTCCACCCCAGAAAACCCAAAGACATTGGAGCTGTGAGAGTGAGAGATGTCAACCTCAACACATAATGAAATAGGATGTGCTGGAGGGAGAGATACATAACCCTGAGGCTCCCTACACCCTGGAACAGAATCCCACTCCATGTTAGGCAGAGCTCCTCACTGACACTCTTCAACAGAAATATTGCCAAGTGGATGGATGATCGTAGATGTACACTGGGGTCTTCACTGTGTCACGTCCAGACAGAGGCACAGTAAAGTAAATCATAAATGGCCATAATATTCACATAGCAAGGGGTGGCGAAAGCCACACACACTCTGGCTAGGCATATAAATGCTCTAGGGTGGATAGCCTAGTATGAACCTATGAAGATACAAATTGTACAGGACACTAAGGATAATCACAAGGCTTTCTTAACTGATGGTAGGAACCTTGTTGGGAATTCACAGATATGCTCTGAATCACTCAAATATTACAAACAACATACCAAACACACAGACATATTGCCAACATCCAACCTGACAGGTGCAGTGCAAACCCCCCTCCCCCCAGAATGCAAAATATCTATCCCAGCAGACTGCTGGCCCCATGACATTGCAGATGCTGAGGTAACAGCCAGCATCGACAAAGCAAAACACATAGCAGCAATGGTATGAGATGGTGTCCTGGGCTGAGTCCATCTTGGACTCCAAGAAGAATGGAATGCCAAATCACACTACTGCTCAATGTCAGCCTTACCACAGGATATGTACCCAAAGAGCAGTGTACAACAACAGTGGTCCTTCTCAACAAAGGTGTTGCCTGAATGGATACTGCAAACTACCACCCCAGAATCCTGACAGGCTTGGTCTGCACAGCTATGGAAAGGATCAGCATGTACCACAGACATAAAGATATTGGGGACCTACTGACACCGGACCCTACCCAGTGTGGCTTTCTTAAGTGCAGATCCTGCCCCTTAAACATGTTTGACTCATTTGAAACAGTCATTAAGGTCATTGATGAGGGCAATGTGGTCCACACAGCGTAGCTGGACCTTGCAAAGGCTTCCATACAATACCCCACGTGTTCATTATAGATAAGCTCACCAGCTTAAATATAAACCCCTATGTCAGTAGAGGGGTTGCAAACCAGACCAAGGACAGAACTGACATGGTCAGACATGCTGCAGCCATCAAAAGGGACACATAGAAACAGACAACTGGTGCCATAGCCATGTTAGCAAGCTAATTGCAGAAAAGTGTATAGTCAACCCCTGTGGATATACAGTAAGTGCCCACCAGTTACCACATAGGTGTTAACCCATTAAGTACTTAACATGTAATGAGAGACCTGGGGACACAAGTTGATAGATATCCTGCATTGGACAAGCATGTGGCTGTAGTGGTTACAGAAACATACCATATACCCACCTAATCATGAAGGTTGTCAGATCTAGATAAGGGGAGGTCATTGTGGCTCTGCAGTCATCCTTCATCAGCATTACAATTGACTACAATAGCCCCTGTAGGATGTACCTCAGCAGACACCTCCATCAACTGTAAATTCCCCAAAAGTACCTCACCAGGAGTATCAAAGAGCTTGAACAGATGCCATGTGTTGCCTGATTAAACAAACTGCAGCTCCACACACTGCCATACTGCCCACCCAGAGGCAAGCTGTGCCTGATGTATAAAGCCATGCCAAGCTGGAATCAATGAACATGCTTCACCTTGTACAATCTGAATGGCAGTGAGCTATGCACATGAGAGACCTGAACCCCAGCACTGACATACATAGGACAAGCTGTACTGAATGATCCATAACACAGAAGCCACCCCCACTCTTGAGTAAACTCCCAGTACAGGTTAGCCAGAGAGTCACTCATCGACTCTCCTCAAGAGGAATCTTGATGAGTGGATGGGAGATGGTAGGTTTACCCTGGGTATCACTGTTATGTCATGGGTAGACAGAGGCACAGTATACTAGCCATGACATATGTCATGGCAAACTCCACTTACAATGTGTGTCGAAGGACAAACACACTCTCCGACTAGCATTACAAATGGCCTAGGGCACATCGCTAGTGTTTGCCAATGTACACCTATGTTGTGGAATACACTACCAATGTTGGACAAGCCTGGTTTAAGTAGTTCATATCTGAACATAATGCAACATGGTCAGATGTTCACAACTGGCCCCTAACCAGGCTGTTGTGCTCAATATGAAAATGTAAAGCAGTGGTAGGACTAAAGCCCAGGATTCTGTCCACCACAGTGAAAGTACTGAACTAGTACACTATACGGTACTACAGTGTTAGGTCAGTATGAAAGGATGTTGACAACTGTATGCAAAGTATCCCATGCAAACCCTGCAGGCACAGTATAATCCCTGTTGTGTTCAGACACAAAGCAGTTGGACAGTAACTACACAACATGACACACAACACACAACCATAAATGTGAGATATTGTTGAAGTTCACACTCATCCACAAATGTGGTGGGCTGCAGAGTTCAACATATGGAAAGCTCACACTGGGCATGCTCACACACATTGATAAATGAGACATATGTCAGACAACATGCCATGGAAAGCCTGAACTGGGCATGCTCACACACTTAGGCCAAATCTCAGTTTAGCAGTTGGCCACACATATCTGGTATTTGTACGTGTTATTCCAGGAACCAACCACATTACAGCAATCTGCCCAGTGCACACAGTTAAATGACTACAGAGACATACGTGATATAGTGAATCCCTCTCATATTCAAACATCTTCCACAGATACACAAGTTGTTCATAGAAACAGGGAATGCTATGGCAATAAAGACCTGCAAACAGTCAGCAACAAATATTGTGCATCTGACAATTAAACATATGGGTGTAGAGCCCAACACTAGGCTGTTTGCCCTAGGGAATGACAGCTTAGCCAGAGTGTGCTTGGCGTCTGCCTCCCCAGTACAGTAGGCTACTGTGCAACTGTAAAGTAGGTCACATAAGGCACCGTGTGAGGCTAGTGTGCTGTGCCTCTGTCTAGCAGGGACACAGTGGAGATCCCAGGGGTTGAATTTGCTAAGCCACATCCATGTTGTTGGTGTGTGCTGGAAGAGGGTTAGCGAGGACCTCTAACAGTAAGTGGGCATCAATAACAGACTGAGGGGAGCCTTATCTGCATTGTCTGGACAATTTCACTGTCAACACTTTGTCGTGATGATTATGAGGGATTGAAGTGTCGTGCCAGTACTGTTCAGAGATGTCCTCCCTCTGTGGGCTACTGCTCTGCAATGTATTAGCTCACTCTGTCTGTTGGACAGCCCATATATGGCTGGTGTACACCTGACAGGTGTCCTGTTGTGGAGCAGTCATGGGTATATTTGGGATAGCATGATCAATGCAAACCTTCCACATGCTCATAGAATGCAATTGTCAAGGATTATGCAGAGTGGCCTGTATACTCCCCCAGCATGGGTCCTTTGAAGTCTTCCACCCCAGTCTTCACAAGTGTAAAGTCTGCTTTTGATAAATACACTTTGTTTGCAGTGACAACCTTGCCTGGGGGTGGGGATGGGATATGGATGTCCAGGGAAAGGTGGGTATGGTCAGATATCAACAATGGTGGTCTACCTCTGGTGTGGAACAGTGAGTTCCCATGTTGCAGGTGGTCAGGTGCAATATGTATTCCCCCTTGTGGCTGTGGTGAGTGTTTCTGCCATAGCACATGGACTCACAAATGGTAGTGGCTGTAGGGTAATGTTGTAGAGGCCTGAGTAGTTCCCACACACAATATACCTGTACCTGACGTTAACAACTGGAATGGTGTATGTGAACACCTGCATACCTTGGCACTGTTCCCAGGGAAGCAAAGTGTGTGTCCTGGATGTGGGAGGGGTGGTCTGAACTGGTTGCGTTGTGTGTTACAGGTCCTGTGGTCACGAAGCATGGTATAGAACATAACCTGCCAGTGTGATGTGCATATCTGACCCTGAAGTAGGTGGCTGCAAATGCATATATATGCTATCCCCCACCTGACAGGTAGTACTAGATGTACATACCTCTGTAGAAATAATGATGTCAGCACCCTGTAAATACTGCAGGTGCAGAACAGATGCCCAGTAATTCGGATAGTGCACTCTGCTAATGCGTCTCCCTCAAGTGTCATAATATAGTTAGGTAGGGGTTTGAATCCTGCAAAATGCTCAGTGGGGTTGGTGTGTGTGTGTGTGTGTGTGTGTGTGCAAGTCTGTGTGAAGAAATGTTCCTTTTGGCAACTGGGAAAACACACTACAGGATGCACATTCCCCTTTCTAAACACTGATGATGTCAGCACCCTATAAGTACAGCAGGAGAAGAAAAACTTCCCAGTAATGCGAATAGCACACTCCGCTAATGCGTCCATCTTGAGTGTCATAACATAGTTAGGTAGGGGTTTGAATCCGGCAAGTATGTGTGTTTGGGTGAGGAGGGTTAGGGTGTGTGCAATTCTGTGTGAGGGAAATGTCCCTTTTGGCAACTAGGAGAACACACTACAGGATGCACATATCCCGTTTCTAAACACTGATGATGTCAGCGCCCTATAAGTACAGCAGGAGAAAAAAAGCCTCCCAGTAATGCGAAAAGCATGCTCTGCTAATGCAACCATCTTGAGTGTCATAACATAGTTAGGTAGGGGTTTGAATCCTGCAAATGGCAAGTGTGTGTGTTTGGGTGAGGGGGTTAGTGTGTGTGCAATTCTGTGTGAGAGAAATGTCCCTTTTGGCAACTAGGAGAACACACTACAGGATGCACATTCCCCTTTCTAAACACTGATGATGTCAGCACCCTATAAGTACAGCAGGAGAAAACGAAACCTCCCAGTAATGTGAATAGCGCGCTCTGCTAATGCATCCATCTCGAGTGTCATAACATAGTTAGGTAGGGGTTTGAATCCTGCAAGTGTTTGGATGAGGGGGGTTAGTGTGTGTGCAATTCTGTGTGAGGGAAATGTCCCTTTTGGCAACTAGGAGAACACACTACAGGATGCACATTCCCCTTTCTAAACACTGATGATGTCAGCACCCTATAAGTACAGCAGGAGAAAAGAAATCTCCCAGTAATGCAAATAATGCGCTCTGCTAATGCGTCCATCTTGAGTGTCATAACATAGTTAGATAGGGGTTTGAATCTTGCAAGTGGGTGTGTGCAATTACATGTGTGAGAGAACTGACCCTTTTGCCAACCAGTACAACACACCAGCTGCTGCATATTCCAGTCTCTACACAGAGATGATGTCAGCACCCTACAAGTACAGCGGAAGAGGGGAAATCCCCCAGTAATGCAAATAGCATGCTCTGCTACTGCGTCTCTCACTACTTTCATAGCACAGTTAGTTATGGCTTTGAATTCCACACATGCCACGTGTGTTTTTGTCACACAGAATGCCCATGTGTGTGGGTTGTTGTTCACAATAATGCATGACTGAGTCATATGTGTCCATGCCTCTGACTGACCTGTATGCTTGTGTTATGTGGTGGACCATAGTGCCCCACGGGCATATCATTGTGACCTTCACCTTGTCCAGCCTGGTGAGCGGGACCTCACTGTACCGGACAATAAAGGTACCTAACACAACTGTAGCAGGTGTGTTGTCTAGCCGTATAGACTGTGACTGTTTGGCACACAGGATTTGTGTGCTATGTGTTGCACGTGCTGTGTTCCGGCTTAACGTATGCCAGTGTGCCAGCTGCAGAGGTGTCTGCTGCTCAGGCAGGATGTTATTCTGAGGCTCCACGAATGGCCCAGTGTGTTCACGTGTTTGGATTGCTGTCAGTGTAGGTCTACATCAGACTGGTATTGTAGTCACTGTAGTATGTCATGCCACCTGACAGGTTATGCCAGTACTGGGTTCAGAGTGCTTAGTCCCCAGTTTGGCTATGTGGTTGCATCTCATACATGTGTTGTACGTCCATATGTAGGGGAGAGAGTTGACTGTGTACATGTGGCAGCTGTGACATTGCCACATGACCCACATATTCCACAACTGTACCATAGAGGTGACTGACAAGTGACTTTTGCACATGCTACCATAGTATTGTGATTGCCATAGTGATTAACAGCACATAGGGCCAATGATGAACAAGGAACATAGGTTCATAGGTTCATACTAGGCTATCTGCCCTAGGGCATTTATAAGCCTAGCCAGAATGTGTTTGGCTTTCGCCACCCATTTTAAATTTATTTTGCTATGCCCTTTTTCGAGGTTAGTATACTGTGCCTATGTCTAACAGTGACACAGAAGTGATACCCGGGGTAAACCTACAATCTCCCATCCACTCATCAAGTTTCCTCTTGAAGAGAGTCAATGAGGGACTCTGCCTAACCTGGACTGGGATTTTATTCCAGAGTGAAGGGAGCCTCTGGGTTATGAATCTGTCCCTCCAGCATGTCCTATTTATTTCAGTGCTGAGGTTCAAGTCTCTCGAGCATGTAGCTCGATGGGATTTGGATTTTCTGAGGTGCAGCATGTCCATTAATTCCGGGTTGGACATGGCTTTATACGTCAGGCACAGATCGCCTCTGAACAGGCGGTATGCCACTGAGTAGAGCTGGAGTTTCTTTAACCGGCAGCATATGGCATCTGTTTGAGCCCTTTGATCCTCTTGGTGAGGTACTTTTGGGGTCTTTCCAGTTGCTGCAGGTGTCTGGTAAGGTACATCCCAAAAGGGGCATTGTACTCAATTATGGGCCTGATGAGGGATGAGTAAAGAGGCACGATGACCTCCCCTGATCTACATGTGAATCCCTTCATGATTAGGTGGGCTATATAAAATGTTTTTCTAACCACTTTGGCCACGTGGTTGTCAAATGAGAGATTGCTATCAACTTGGGTCCCCAGGTCCCTAATTACTTCTGTACTTAATGGATTACCACCTATGTGGTAATTTGTGGGCACTTTGTTTTTGCCAGAGGGGATGCCTATACACTTTTTGGCATTTAGCTTGAGGCCATGGCTCTGGCACCAGTTGTCTGTTTCTATAAGGCCCTTTTGAAGGATGCTTGTGTCGGCTGGAGAGTCGATTATGGTGCCCAGTTTGCAGTCATCTGCGAACTTGGTCAGCCACAGTCCTTCCATGTTGGCCTGTACCTCCGAGAAATATATACCAAACAAGAGAGGTCCCAGGACTGAGCCTTGTGGGACACCACTTGTAACTGGTTTGGAGTCTGACATGGCTCCAGCAATTCTAACCATGTGGGTTCTGTCCTTGAGCCAGTTTGCAATCAATCTAGTGACATAGGGGTTTATATTTAAGCTGGTGAGCTTATCTATAATGCCCGAGTGGGGTATTATATCGAAGGCTTTTGCGAGGTCCAGGTAGGCTGTGTGGACCACCTTCCCTCGTCAATGGCCTTGGTGACTGTTTCAAAGAAATCAACCAGGTTTAAGAGGCAGGATCTGCCCTTAACAAAGCCGAACTGGGTAGGATCCAGTGTCTGTAGGTCCCCAATATCTTTATTTATGAGGTCCATGATGATCCTTTCCATAGCTTTGCAGACCAAGCTAGTCAGGCTTATGGGGCGATAGTTTCCAGGATCCATTGAGGCACCACCTTTATGGAGAGGGACCACTGTTGCTGTATGCCACTCTTTGGGCACATATCCTGTAGTAAGGCTGAGATTGAACAGTAGTGTTATATTTGGGTTTAGCTCTTCTTGGAGTTCATGTAGGACACAGCCCGGGACACCGTCTGGTCCCATTGATGCTGTGTTTTCTGCTTTGGAGAGGGCGGCTCATACCTGAGCATCTGAGATGTCAGGGGGGCAGCACTCTGCTGGGATAGATATTTGCCCTTTTGGTGTGGAGGGGGGGGGGAGTTTGTGCTGAACCTGTCAGCTAGAATGTTGGCAATGTCTGTGGGTTCGGTGTATTTTTTGTCATTTTGGACTAATTCTGAGCATATCTGGGAATTACCACCCAGGTTCCTAACATAACTAAAGAAAGCATTGTGATTATCCTTAGTGTCCTGTGCAATGTTTCTCTCGAAGCTGGCCTTAGACAATTTTATGAGTGCCCATGGTTTTTTGCTAATACTGATCAGTGATGCCTTCCCTTTTTGGGATTTTGCTCTATCATTTAGTAGCTTCCTCCTTCTATTGTATAGTTTGTTTATGGCTGGGGTCCACCAGACAGGACGTCTGCCTTTGGAGGATTGGGTCTTGGTTTTATTTGGGATCGCATGATCCATGCATTCCTGAAGGTGTTCATAGAATGCATTTATAAAGGATTCTGCGGTCTGGGCCATATTTTCCACAGGCCCGGGGGCTTTGAAGGATTCCACCTCAGTTTTGAGGAGTGTGAAATTTGCTTTAGAGAAGTTTTTCACTGCGGTTTTCTGTGCAGGGGGTGGGGTCGGGATGTGAATATCCAGTGAGATTAGTTTATGGTCTGATCTTACCACTAAGGGATACACTTCTGGTCTGGAGCATAGAGTCCCCATGTTGGTGATGATCAGGTTCAGTATGTATTCCCCTCTTGTGGGAGTGGTAACAAGTTGTTCCATAACATTTGAGTTTATAAATTCTAGGAACCTTTGGGCTAGAGTGTTGGAGCTAGAGTAATGCTCCCAGTCTATGTTTGGGTAGTTGAAGTCACCCAATATAATGGTGTTTGGAGAGACCTTCATATTTTCCACTGTTCTCAGGAAGGCCGAGTGGGGTTCCTGGGT
Source organism: Protopterus annectens (assembly GCF_019279795.1). Lineage (NCBI taxonomy): Eukaryota > Metazoa > Chordata > Ceratodontiformes > Protopteridae > Protopterus > Protopterus annectens. The sequence continues at coordinate 1,078,855,138 of NC_056745.1, forward strand.
TTGGGAGGGTGGAAGGCAGTTTTACCCACTGTTAGTTGCACGTGGATAGTTTCTGATGCTTTGTGCTTTGCCACCAACCTGGAGGTGTGGGTATCTTTGATGAATATCGATACTCACCCTCCTTTTGTGGTTCGGTCCACGTTTTGGGGCCGAAAAGCATGGCATGAGGTATAACCTGGTAGTGCTGGGGTGCTCTCGGGAGCCCTGAACCAGGTCTCTGTTACTGCACAGATATCGATGTTCTCCATGCTAAGGAGAGTTTCGAGTGCATGCATCTTGAGGTTTAGACTTCTGGCATTGAGTAGCATTACTCTTAGTTTCTTATCCCTTGTGATACCTATGGAGGTGGGTTTGTCTTTTGAGCCTTGCCTAAAAAAGGCACTATGGGGGCAGCAAGAGCCTTTGCCAATATCCGAAAGCCCAGGGGTGACAGGTGCAAGCCGTCCCTAGTGAAGCAGTTGGTTCAACAGAAGGTGAGTATGTGAGCATGTAGTGCCTGTGATTAGTTAGCACTGGCATATATGACTGCTCACGTGGACAAATGCCAGGCAAGTCATATGCAATGTGTCACAGGCAACGTATATGTGAACAGGACAAACAGTGATGTTCTGTCAAGTGAGACATGGACATACATATAGTAAGCTAAACAGATGTCACTAGGAGTCCACAGAAGCTCTGTAACTCTGCATTGCAGGTGGGATCAGTGTTCCAGGGTAACTGCAAGCAAACATGCATGCAAACAAAGCTACACTAAGCAGGGTTGCATGTAGTCCATTGTACAACAAACAAGCTGTACCACTTCCAGTAGGTAACAGTGCAACTATGCAGGCACTATACACATGTACATGGAAATACACAGGTCAGATGGCTAGGGTCCAGTCTCAGCACACACAAGTGTACAGACCATGAACCGTCAGGATGTACAATAACTGGATGGAAACCCAGGTGCTCATACCTGCAGTAATACACATGTCAAATAACAGACACTGAGCCTTCACTCAGTGGTTCCATACTTAGTAGGATGTATGCTACCTGGCCTGCCACCACAGTATCCCTGACATGTATGGGGACTCTCCCTCCTGTGACAGTTAGTTTTGTGTGTTGGGGCTGTCTAGCATGGTATGAGATGTGAGCTTGCAGTGCTAGGGTGCTCCTGTGTGTCCTGTACCAGTCGTGTAGTACTGCCGACATATCAACATCCTCAAACATCCGCATTGCAGAGTCCAGTGTGGACAACATGCCACTTGCAGTTTACATGTCCATCATTGCATATCAATACTTTCATTACCTTATCCCCTGTGCTACCTATGTATGTAGCCTTCTGTTGACATCCTTACCACCAGTATGCCAACATGTGCAGATGATACACTATGGTACTTACCATGGGTGTAGACAACAGTACAAGACAATCATACCCTTACTGCATCAGGCATGCTGGGATATACCCACAATTATATCAGCACACAGTACTGTTAACAACATGATACTATTACTACACGTCTATGTAGTCACCCTGTGCATCAGCAACATGTTAACCTGTACCTGCACTGATGTTACAGATTGCAGGAGGTGGCACAGTTTCATCATATGCACAGGGTGTGAACTTGGTATGCCTGAGTCTGCCACTGATACCACCAATTGACATGTATGTGTATGTGTGTTGGTGAGGGACAGCAGTACAAGGTGGGGCAATGTTGATGCAGTATGTGCGTGTATGCGGTAGCCCTAGGTGTTGTCAATTCGCATGTGTGTATGGATGCACACAGTTCCACCTCATAGCTGCCATATACCGGTGTTTGTGGACAGCCACAGACTGTACCTGCCAGGTCATACAGATCAGTGTCTGTGGCCACGGACACGGTACCTGTGCCTTGCAGGGGTGCTACGGACTGTATCCGGTACCAATCCAGACTGGGTACTGTCATCAGAAGCAGGTGTTCATTGACTGGACACAGATCCCTGTCGGGCCTGTCCAGAGCCACGTGCACGTGGTCTCCTGGGGCGGTCTGATGACAGCACAGACCCAGCATTGCTCGGGCTGCTGCTGCCACTATGGGGGCGACTGCGGCCCTGTTGTCATCCGTGACGACTGCCAGCTGCTGCTGTTGCTGGCATACGCCCACGTCGATGCCTCAACCATCCACCATCGCCCTGGCTCATGAACATGTAGTTGTGGAACCGGTCTAATATGTCCCCACAACGTCTGTCTATGACAACGGTGAAATTATGGATAGCAGCCGCAATGTCACGCATACTGTCAGTCATGGCTGTGCGACATGCTGTCAGCTCCCTCAGACCCTGTCTGGTGTACCTTTCCATACGTGACTGTGCCTGCATGACAGCCCGAAACATAGCTGAGGTTGTAAGACCTCTGTGGGCACGTCTGACAGGGGCAGTATGCCCACGGATGCTCCCACGAGAACCCCTGGACATCTGTCTGTGTGGTACCATCTCAGGGCCATGCCCATGGCTGCTGTGTGGGGAAGCATGTGCCACAGATACCAAATTACTCTGGTCAATGCCCACTGTATCCTGTCCATCACCTACGGACATTGGTGACAAAGGGTGTATTGGCAGGATAACTGTGTGCATCGATGGGGTTGACAGCTGTGTACTGTCAATTGGCTGACCAATGACGGACCCCGGCATACCTTCCTGTGCCATTACACAGATGTCATCATTATCAGTACCCATGGCACCTGATTCAAGTTCCCTGCTGCATGACACCAGAGCAGCACCAGAACCTGTGGGAGGGAAACAGGAAACACAGTTTACAATGTCTACACAATGTTACCAGTGATGCACACGTGCACACATGCACAGGTGCACACATCCACACATGCACACATGCACACATGCACAGGTGCACACATGCACACATGCACACATGCACACGTGCACACATGCACAGGTGCACACATGCACACATGCACAGGTGCACACATGCACACATGCACACATGCACACATGCACAGGTGCACACATGCACACATGCACACATGCACACATGCACAGGTTTACACATGCACACATGCACACATGCACACATGCACAGGTGCACACATGCACACATGCACACATGCACAGGTTTACACATACACACATGCACACATGCACAGGTGCACACAGTTGGACACTTGCACACTACTCAGTATGCGAGATATCAACACACAGACACAGACACACCTGCATGCATACACAGAGCACTACTCAGTGAGCCTAATATTACTATTACTATCAAGACTATTAAAGGTATTGTTAATACACACTCACCAGCATGGATAGGCTGCATTGCTGTTACACCAGAGGGACCTGCAGAAGTGAGGAAATTAATGTCAGTGGGCACAACTGTGCCATTGTTACTGAGTATGATACAGGTCAGTAGTACAACAGTCGCCTTTCACAGGTCAGCTGCTGATATTGAGAATATCACACTTGCACATTAAATACTATGATGACAGCTACAAACCAAGGACACACCTCACACATGCATTAACTACCAGTGTACACAACAGTCAACTATACATATGGCATATTACCTGCACGCTCATAGTCTTGCTGCTGCGTGGCTCCAGCCTCCATCATAATGCAAGTCTGCTGCTGTTGTTGTTGGTGGTGGGCTGGAGCCACAGCACTTATGAGTAGTCCCTCCAGTCTGGTGAGTAGGGGATGTGTAGCCACCCCACCACCTTTGGCAACCTGTTGCCTGTGGATATCCAACGCACACTGACTGACATTTCTGATTAAATCACTGCAGTGATGTCGTACCTGCTCATATGTCCTATTATGCGTGCCTATGTCATTTACCTGATGGACCAGGTCTTGCCACAGTGCAGCCCTCTCCTGCTGATTCTGGCTGGTGCGGGAAAAGAGTATTGCATAATCCCGCACCAGGCTCTGGTGTATCTCCTCATCCTCAGCTGCAGAGTAAGCTGGATTGCGCTGGTGAGCCATGGTCCTGAAAAAGGAAATAACATGATATCAGCAAAATATGTCAGCAGAATTTGGCACACATACTACACATGCTACTTGACTGTTGTGATACAACATATCTCACATATATAGCATCTGTCTGTCTATTGGTGGATATACATGTAAATGGCCAGGTATCAGTGCTCAGCCAACAACTGTGCAACAGTACCTGGCACACTCCATATGACATACTACCAAACCCCAGCAGTCAGTACACTGATTCAGATCCAAATCACCTCCTCACTCTGGGGGTTTGTATCGAGGTACTGTATGGGGTACATCATCAACTACTGAGAGCTGACCACAAACTAATTGCCCTGGATATACATATCCCACCTCCACCACCAGCACAAACGACTACAGTGAAAAACATTTCAAATGCAAACTTTACATTTTGTAACACTGACATGGTATCCTTTAAGCCCACTGGGCCAGTGGAAGACACAACCCACAATGCTGACCCCTTCACAAATTATTTCTATGGACATCTTCGAGAATACATGGATCATGCAATCCCATATAAGACCAAGACACTCTCCACAAAGGGACAGCATCCTGTTTGGTGGACCCCAGCCATAGACAGATTGCATAACAAAAGATGGAAGCTACTGCAAGACAGAGCATAATTCCATAAAGGGAAGGCATGTCTGATCAGCACTAGTAAGGAGCTATTTTCTCTCATACAAACAAGCATGGGAAACTTTGAGAGGGAAATCAACAGGGACACTACAGATAACCACAAGGCCTTCTTCAGTTATGTTAGCAACCTGGTCAGAAACCCTCCAATATGCTCATAGTACACAACAACAAATAATTCACTGAACCCACAGATATTGGCAACATTGTGGCAGACAGGTTCAGTGCAGGTTTCCCCCCTCCCTCTCCCCCAAAATAAGACATACTTATCCCAGCTGACTGTAACCTCCCTGTCATCACAGATGTCCAGGTGAGAGCCGCCCTCAGAAAAGCAGAATACACAACATGAATGGGACCTGATGGTATCCCCGATTGCATGCTACATGGACTCCAAGAGGAACTAAACACAGATACAGAAGTGCTATGTAACACTAGCCTGACTACAGGATATGTACCTGTACACTGGCGCACAGCAGCAGTGGTTCCACTCCACGAAGGAGGCACCTCTACATACCAATACAATACAACACAATACAATACATTACAATACAATACAATACAATATGCTATTGCCCCTGGGACTACAGCAGTATACTGTTCTGCTACCCTGACCATTGTGACACATGTGATGTGATGGTACCTGCTCCTGTCAAACAGTTACACAGGGTGATTCATATGGCAAATTACCTATCTGACTAACATTCAGCAGGGGTATGTTTGACATGTACTCATGGGGAGTCTTGCTTCTTAACGCTGTGTGGTTTATTGCAGGGTATGTCTTATCTGTGGGTAGGAACCTGTACCTCCACCATGTGCTCTCTATTGCAGTGTCACGGATGACACACAGCAGTCATTTAGGTTGTGGATGGTGTGAGGTGTTACTATGGTTGTTGGACATCTGTCATGGGTGTGACATAAGTATGTAAATCCAGGAGTGGTAACCTCTATGTGGGTAGTATGTGTGTACTCTGTGGTGTTGTCAGTCACTGTGCATTGGTAATGTGTTTGAGTGCATTGTCACAGTGTTGTACATGTCACTGTGTCCTTCTCCATATCTGTAGCTGTTATGTGAGGTACATACCGTGGCAGCCATTGTGTGGTGTGGAGGGGTACACTGACCTACATGTCCATAGCTGACACACCATGTCTGCTGACACATACCATGTGCAGGTATTCCAGGAATAGTGTGCCACTGTGAATATCATTGGGGGGACTATTGTACACATTTATGACCCTGTTCACCCCTGACACATGCAGTGGTGGGCAGCCAATCACATATCTGGTGGTTACTGGTGTAGGTGATTTGAAATGGGGTATGGTACTCCAGTTTTGACACTGGTGTTCACTCCATGCCTTTGTCACCAGGCACCTGTTGCAATACATCTGTACACATGTGCATCACTCAGAATATATATACATCTCTCTCTCTCTCTCTATATATATATATATATATATATATATATATATATATATATATATATATATATATATATGCCTGTATACATATACACATATATATATTGATGTACATATATTGCTATAGATATGGAGAGAGGGTGTGTGTGTGACAGAGAGGGGGTGAGAGTGACAGGGGGGGTGGGACAGGGTGAGTGTGAGATCATCATATACAGTCATACCTGTAGATAGTCAGATCTGTCTGTCTATGTATATGTATCTACATATATCTATATCTGTATGTGTGTATTACATATATATGTTTGTACATATTCTATCTATCTACATCTATCTATGTATTCCTACATCCCTCTCTATGTATGTATACATATATGCATATTATATATATATATATATATATATATATATATATATATATATATATATATATATATATATATATATACATACATACATATATTGACATACATACGTATCCATATGATAGATAGGTATATCAACATGTTTGTTTACAAAACTGTATACACACACTAACATACTGCTAAACATACATAACTGTGAAACCTACTTTGTACATTGCACTACAACCTACATTCAACCTACATTGATATGTGCACATAGATGCCCTCACATACATATGTATGTACAGCCTTCACTGATAGTTGCTGTATGTCCCCTGCCCTTTGCACATCTTCATATACATATGGATACAGACCAATGACACATATGGAGGGTTCACAGTATGTAGACTTTTATAGTATTACTTTACATTACCTGTGTTTGTCACAACTGCTTGTGTTGCCGTCTGGTTTCGTGTCCTGCTGCTCCACTTGCCAGTTGTCAGCTTTCAAGTGGTTGTTGCTGACTGGTTTTGTTTGTGTATGTTTATTTATTTTTTTTTTGCTCTCTCTCTGTCTCTCCCTACCTCCACAGGGTGCAATGAAAGTATTGCATGTGTGGACTGGGAGTACAGCATGCTTTTGTAGGTATCTGCATATGTCCATGTGATGGCCTCTGCACCAATTGTTAGCAAGCATTTGCTAATTACATGCAGCCAGTTGTGTACTGATTGCAGTTCTCACTGTGATTTCAGGACAGTGCTATAAAAAGGTATGTGAGATAGGCGTAGCCCTTTCAGATTTTAAGGGCAGGGACCATGCTGGTATGCTGTGGACACTGTTCTGTGAGTGTAAAGGTTAGTATCTCTCTCATATTTCCAGCTGTGTTGTAGATTAACATTTCTCCATTCATTTCTCCAGTTTCCTGTACTAAGTGTGTATGTACACTGACACCTAAGACTACTACTACTGTTAATGTGGGTGTGTGTGCTTTCCTGTGGGACATGTGGTGTAACTGGTGTATAGCAGTGGCTCTTGCACTTTGTTGCTATGGATTCAATATTTGCCCTTTACATTCACTACTTGTATGCCTGCTAGGTGTCTTGACTGTAGTGTGTTGCTGTGGCTTTCCTATTTTCCATGTACATTCACACCTTGGAATGCTTGCTATATCTGCTAGGGTGTTACTGCATGCAGTGTGGTTTGGCTATGGTGTGGGCCTTGACATCTATTAGGGTATTTGAGTATGCTGCTGAGCAGGCCACAGAGACTCTCAGGTGCATCTTTTATCTGCCTCATGGAATGGTACATAGTGGGGTACCCCCATTAAATTGTCTGGAATTCTGCAGTTGTGACTGTGGGATAGCATGAGCATATGTATTACTACACTATTTCTGCCATGCAAGTGGTGCATACTTTCAGTACTTCATAGTAACCATTGCATGTGTTGTAACACCTTTCTGCCTACTGTTTGTGCATTTCACAGGGAGTCTGTGGGGCATCCCTGTAACTCAGTCACTGTTGCTATGTCTATGCTCTTAACTATTCAAATATGGCAGTGTCAGACCTCTCAAGTGTACAGATATTTGCAGGTTGTCCACATTTTTGCCTCATATTTTGGTCAATATCCCATGAACAGCTCTTTCTGGCAAATCACTCTGGGCTCAAGTCAGACTATAGTGACAAACATTTAAGTTTCAGACTTCATACCCTTCCAAACATCCAACAAAATGCAGAACCTGTTACTCTCAGAACTGTCTAAGTTTGTTGTAGCATTATTTGGAATGTGTCCCTGTTTTTGGCCCTTTGCTCCACATTTTTTATTACTTGGTCCGGATGTGTTCCTGTAAGAGGTTGTGGGGTATGGGCAGTGATTATCCTGCTGTGAGTATGTGTGTGGCTTGCAAGGTGCTACAGTGACATTATTACCTACTAGCTACCAACTAGCATGGCTGTTTCTGTTCACACACTACTATTATAGAAATCCACTAGATTTGACAGTAAATATACATGACATGCTTTGTGTACTACACATCCTATATTCCCTTTACATTCATTCCTACTATTACATGATATATTTATTGTAGCACAATGTTCTTCTATAACAGTCATGGCTTAGTGGTAAGTCATGCAGACTACTGTTTCCTGGGTTTGGGACTGACAGTGGGATTTTATTTTGCTTTTGAGCAGACTACAGGACTTGTCATTCAGAGTGACTAAGGCACTTTTAAGCAGTTGTAACTGGGTTAGCGCCAGTTTGCGCGGAGCTCCCGCATGCACACTGGTGTTCAGCTCTGCACACACCCACTTACAACCGCTTAAAAGTGCTTACTCTTGCGCACACCAGTGCTATTTTCTTTGAAAGAAATGAAAATGGGGAGACAGGAAAGTGGTGAAAAAGGGGTCACAAAGAGGGTAAGACAGTAGGGAAACAAGCTCGGGTTTTGCAGGAGGGATGTAGGTAAGGGTTTTT